>NW_005842503.1:185947-225255 GCF_000455745.1 Alligator sinensis
TTGCTTCAGCATTCAGCTATTGGATATTGTTATACTTTTACCTACAAGATTGAATAGACCTCTGTTATCAAATTTTTGTTCCCTATCAGGTACTTTTAGACTGTGATTAAATCATCCTTCAACCTGTAGCATGAGTGCCACAAATGGCACAGGCAGCTTCCATGTATGACACATGGCAGACTGGGGAGAGGGCAGAAAGCACAATGGCAGATACGCCAGGGGACAAAGCAGAACAGCAAGTCAGGCAGGGAAAGGGGAGTGGAGTGACACCCAGGGAGGGTGCAGGGCTAATTTATGGTTGGCCCCCACTGCTGCAACTTTCTCTTTGTCATACTAAATAGACTAATTTTTCAATATTTTTTCTTGAGTTGCAGACTTCAGCACTAGAGAGTATACTCTGGTAGCACTCACGCCACTGTCAAATTCCAAGGTAGTATAAACCCTTCTACTGCTACTTTAATTTCCTCTGTATATAAAGCCAAGGGTAATTGAAGACCTTTTGTCCACAGAATGGCACTGATGTTTTGTTCATTATGGCTGGGTACAGACATTGCATTTTTTCCAGCTTTGGTGGTTGGAAACTGGTCTAGACCTGTAACAGGACAGCAGTTTGGAGCAAATAGACTGCTTTAAAAATGGCAGATCCCAGTCTAAGATAGACTTGGACTGATGTGGTATTGGACTTAGTCGATCTAGGCCAGACCGGAGAACTGAACTTCATTACCAGGTCCACTCCCAAATCAAGGTAGGTCACTGAAGCTGGCATCCCAGTTCCCTTTGCAGGCCACACTGCTCCCCCCTGGGAGCTGTGCAGCATGGATAAGCCTGTCATGCTGACTGCTGATTGAGGATGGGGGGAAGGAGGGACTGCCCCCCTCTGTGTTATAGGCTGATTGACTGAGCCAAGTTAAAATTAGTTATTGTTGTTGTTTTTAATTTTCTGCCTACTTGATGGCCATTGGGAGGGATCAAGGAGAACGGGGGGTGTGTGTGTGTGTGTGGCCATTGGGAGGGATCAAGGAGAACGGGGGGTGGGGGGTGTGTGTGTGTGTGTGTGTGTGTGTGTGTGTGTGTGTGTGTGTGTGTGAGAGAGAGAGAGAGAGAGATGAAGCACAGGAGCGAGGAGGACAGACGGGGAAAGTGTGTGAGGGAGAAATAAAAATCATCTTTTTAAATCTCTTCCCTCTTTTTTATTTTTCTTTTGCTTCCCCCCTCACTTCTTTGTTTTTCTCTAAAGTTCTTTGGTCTGTGAAAGGTGCTAGCTGCTACCCTCTTACCGGGCTTCTCCTTTTTTAAAAGTGTCCTGTTAATTCTCTTTAATTTTTCCCCTCCTGCCTTCACTGCGATAATGATTTCTGCCTGCCCTACTCCTGCAGCACCAGGGAGCTATGCCCCGCTACCCCCATTGCAGCCATTTCCCAGCTCAGCCAGGGAGGCTTTTTGCTGCACTTGGCCTCTGCGCTTCTCCACACTGCAGTATGAGGGGCTGGGATGGCGGGGCTGGGGTGTGGTGTTTGCGGGTGGGTGTGTGTAGAGGTGTGTGAGCCTAGGGTGGCAAGTTCATGTGAGCTGCTGCTTGGAGTATTTTTTTCCCCTTTCTCTCTGCCTCTCCGGTGCAGACCCAGCTGCTACTTGTCTCCCACCTTGCTTCCCTGCTGGCAAAGGTGATGCCCCTGTTTTAAAGCAAGAATACAGTGACTGTCCCCCTTCCGCATCTCTGTGAGGGCAGTGGCTGTGGGACTGTGTGTGCCATGTTGCTATGACTGATCCCCACTTTGCCCCCTTTCCCCATCAGCTTGACAGGCATCTCCAGGCCAGACTGCTCCCTGTCATTACACTTGCTCTCAGGAGGTTTCCTGGTGGGGTCCTGCACACCCACTGAGAGACCACCCCCAAGCTCTCACATGAGCAGATGCAGTTTCAGGGAGCAGACCAGCCTGGAAATGCCTGTCACTGATTCAGCAGTGCTCAGCAATCCCTGGCAGACCCGGGAGGCCATGGGTCATGATGGGAGGCATGCTCGAACACTCCCATCCTGCTGGCTTCGGCCAATGCAGCCAGTCTCATGCCCCCCTTGTTGAACGGCAAACTTCTGTTCTGTTTCCTACTGACCTAAACTAGGGTGCTTACAGAAACCCATGTCGGTTTAAGCAATTCCAACTTGGGCTTTTTGAATGTCTGTACTTAGCCAATCTGTCATGGTTCCTGAAGCCTTTTGCAGAGTTACTGCTTTACAGGACAGAGTTATTGTTTCTGTAAAGCAGTGGTGGCTGACCTGTGGCACAAATACCACGTGGCAGATGAGGGAGGGGATAGATAGCACAGCAACAGATAAGGAAGGAAGCAGAAAGCAGAGCAGGAGATTAAGCAGGGAGTACAAGGCTGGAAACCAAAAGCAGAGGCGATTGCGCAGGGGGAAGAAAGCAGAGCAGGAGATTGAGCATAGAAAGGGGATCAAATTGGCACTCTTGGAGTATATAGGGCTAATTTGCAGCATGCCTGCTAAAAAGGATTGCTCCACTGCTGTAAAGTATGGGTTCTGCATTCTTTGCATCTTGATATAGGAGTTTGGCCACACTGAAACTCATATATTATAGATGACTCATATGCTATAGATAAAAGCATTCACATCTTGCAGGCTATTATATCTAGAAAAGGCTAGTTATATACATAGCACTGGTAAAAGTCAGACACAAAAATACTATAATATTTTGGAGATACTATAGTTGTTCCAAAGGTAAAGATGAAAAGCAATTTAGGAGCCTAAGTCCATTTTCAAAATTGACTTAGGTACTTAAAAGTTTAATTCTAATTTTAAAAACTTATTTAATTTTAAATTGCTCTCATTTCCACCCCTAGCACTCTCCCCTAACATCTTGCATGTTTAGTTTTAAGATGAAAAAACATACAGTGTGGGATTTTGAGTTTCCTCAGTTGTACAAGCTCTGTGAAAGTCTTAAAAGCAACCAGTTTTTTTTTCATCTTTTGAAAATTCTAAATCCCATGTTGCCCCCAACTATTTTGTCCAAATACATTGGACAAAAGTTTTCAGCCTTATTTTGTATCTCTGTTCCCTGTAAGAATAACTAGTACATAGCCCACTAAAATTTTTTGGCATACCTCAGTCTATAGATACGTTTTTTGCCAGTCTTATAGATTCTGTGAAATATTTGTTGAGTCTAATTTCTGGAATCATTTTTACAGAATTTGCCAAGCTGTAAATGTAGCCTGTTGAAATTACAGGTCTCATGATGCCCACTACAGGTTTTAATGTCTGCAGGCAGACCCTGTGATTAGTATTACAGAATTTTAAAGCACAATAGTGACTAGAAAGCTGAGAAGCTATTGATTTACTAATCGATAATGCATTAAATTTTAAAATGCATCTGGCTTGGTTTTTTAAATTAATTTACCACTCTCACCATTTCATCTATCATTGTCAAAATTCTGAGATTTGAATTTGTAACACCTTTCCAAGTATAGAAAAAAATTACCCATACAGTTAAATTGTACAGGTTTATTGATGTCTTCCTAGTCCCTTTGATATCCATGTTCAAAAAAGTTTTAATATATTTTATGTGACCTTGGGTAAGTTGCACTCAGCTTTAATAACTCTAAAATTGGAAAAATAATATTTGTTTGTAAAATGTTTTAGATGCTGGGAGCATTATTGTTGTTATTAAATTTGTCCTAATGATGAAGATCAAAAGGCAAGTGTGTTATTCATCCCACAACAGCTCTAAACAGGGCTTTGAAAGTAGTTATGATATAAAAGAAGATTTTTAAAATCTATACGGTAAGATAAAAGGGGTAGAAAAATTAAATGCTATTCAAATGACTTAAATGTGTCAGAATTAAAGATGATTCATCCAATATTTACAGAAAGTGATACCAGCAGTAGAAGAGCAGTTATGACTCAGATTTTGGTCATCGTACATGAATGTTAGGGTTTAATACATTTCAACAAACATTTAAAATGAAATTTACATTTGCTATGCCCATTTCCAGTCTATATATCATACCTACATAGAGTTGGTTATTTGACCAGTCAAATACAGTTCGGTCAATTGACCAGTCAAATATGGGCCAAAAATTTTAAAAAGTTGCCAGCACCTATAAATATGCAGAAAAAGCACAATTTTTCAATTCAGAAATGTGTCAAAACCCAATAAAAATCATATTTCTGTCAAGAAAACTACATAAAAATGTAGATTTTTGGAAAATTGTTGTGATTGGTCAAAAAAATTCAGTCAATTTACTGTGCAATTGACAATATTTGACCAGTCAGTTGGCTAGCTTGCCAGCCCCAAACCTACATATGCAGGGTCAACAATACCAAATTGGGCCACTTTCATAAGTTAAGGCTACAAAATAAAGTGGTGGGGTTTTAAATAGTCATTTTGGATAAAGCCTTAGAAGATCAACTGAATTCTATTTCAGAATTTTCTGTAAACCTTACGGTCCATGAGAAAAAGGAAGAGACTGAGATGTAACCCATTTTTCAAACATCTCATCAGGACGTTATTTCAACCAGCGGACTAAGTCCCTCCACTATTCACTTAAAAATGATATATATAAATAGTGCAGACTAAAATTAAAATTTGAAAGACAACTGTTTAACCTACTTTAGTAGAGCTGGTCAAACAATTTCCAGTAGAAGTTTTTCATCAGAAAAATGCTTTATTTAATATACTTGAAATGTTCCTTCAGAACATGTTGAATCTATCAGAATTTTGCATGGAAATCAGATCAATCTGCCTTCTGCTATTCTTCCTTATCAGGCTACCCCATCTTCATAGCTCCCACCTCTTAGTTTGCTGGGGAATCAGCTTTTAGGCACTCTAAAAGCAGTAATGCACCTGGCAGGCCATGATGAAACTGAGACTCCCAGGGAGCATACTTCCTGTCACCAAAAACAGAAATGTTGCTACAAGGGAAGCATTTTGATGTTTCCCAAAATCAAACATTGAAAAGTTCAATTCGGAAAAAAGAGTATACAAAGTGTGTCTAAATCTCTTCCAGCCATGCAGTTAGTCCGTTAAAAGATATCCCCACAAAAAATCTTACCTCATTTATATGTTTTTGGCTTTTTATTCCAACCAGAATGAAAAAAATATCTGAAATCTCTCCCCCCCCCATTAATATTGTTTTCTGGTCAGGTTTACTCAGCAGTCAAGAAAAGAAAAGCAGTAATTTCAAAGCATGCAACCCCCAAAATTTCTATCCAAATATATGGGGTATTATGTTACTAAATAACATGACCTTGCAAAACTCTACCCAAAGACAGGATTAAAAAAAACAAACAGGTATTATTCACCTATACAACATATACAATATTTCTGAGTTTGTGTATCAGCATCATAAAGGCCAAACCTGGGTGAACACATTTTGAACCTTTGTATAATAAATTTAACCTTTTCAAAGTCTCCTGTGCAGCACAGATTTCTCCTGGGAACAAAATATTTGAAATAAGGCTACCTCTTTGCACAGGAATTTACCTCTTCCTGCTTTCTATGCTCTAAACAGTAATTAAATGCAAATGTATGTATAGATACTGACACAGGAAGAAGGTGAGCACTTTAAGACTAAATTCATCATTAAGTTCCCCGAAAGACTAATGACTAAAAATGTTTGTAGCACAGCCGCTCAATCACTACCTCAGAACTAATCACAGAGCCACAGATATCAGATACTAGCACGTGAATATACAAAAAAAGAGTACGTATCTGATGAATGTTTTGCCCCTCTGTAGCCTTTCAAATACTATTAGAACCATGACATGTTTTTCCAATGTAATTATAATCCTCCATAAAAAGAAAGCTTTCATTTTTCAGGATTTTTTTTATAGGAGAGTAGGGGGCGAAGGGGAAAGATTTTTAAATACATTTTAGAAATACAAATAGCTTATTCATGAGCTTTCATTGTAGCTGTTTGTTTCCTGCACATTTCAGAAAGCTCAACAGCTAGGCTAAGTGCTTGTTGCATGTCACTGAAAAAAAGACATTATCGCTATTTTGCATAAATCCCAATGTAAAACAGCTCTCTCATGTATGTTGCAGAGGTTAATTTGAAAGCTCCTTTAAAAACATTTTCAGGGAGTTAACTGTAAAGAGATTTATGTAGAGGATTAATCTGAGACTGCAATGCATTAATTTCAGCCTCAAAGTGAACTCCCCCTAATGAAAATGCAAATTTTAGTATAGGAAAAATCCCCCTCTTTTGAATTGGAAATGGTCCAGTAACTACTTGAAGAAGTGGCATGTTTTTCCTTTTTGAATACAAAGTAATATAAATAAAGTTAAGGATTCTCATTTAAAACAACTTCTGTATGCTGTGCTTTAAAATGAGAGCAAATTTGGTAATGGTGGAAAATCTGCCAACATGAAAGAGAGCTTTATATTTTGTTCAAGAAGTCATGACAAAGCAGTAAACTAGGGAGGAATCACACATCACATAATATTATACAGAATCTTAGAAGGACAGAACATAGACCTCATGGCCCAGACTGTCTTTTAATACCATGTATGAAGGGGTCCTCTATATGCAATTTGCCTTTTTTCTACATGGAAAAGGGTCTGTATTCAACATCATCCACACAACCTATTCTTTCTTGCCCAGACTCTGTGATCTAAAGGAAGAAATAGAGTTTAGCTGAGGAAGATAAGGGCATGTGACACATTTCATTCCAGCGATGCGGAACTTGCCAGGAAAACTTAATGAAACCATAGAGTACATTTATACATGTACAGGTTTCTTGGTCATCTTTCTCCATTTAGGAAATACAAACAGCCTGCAGAATAAGCCACCCCGCCCCAGCCAAAAACCAAACAAACAAACAAACCAAAAAAACCTTTCCATAAACTGTGATGTAAAAAATTCCCCTCCTGGATTCTTCATGTAGGAAACTATTTTATCCACATACTGTCAGCGAAGAGATATCTTTGCCTTGCTGTTAATGGCATCCCAAGTTGTCAAAAGTAAAATAGCTTATAAAATCCACTGCATTTATACTCTTTATGAGACTCAGCCTGAGCACCAACAATCAGTTTGGTCTCAAATGGTACAGCTGGATCTGTACTTGTTGCACTTGTAGACTTTTAAGCATCAATGGCCAAAGACCTAAGAGTTTTACTTTCCTTTGGTGAACAGCACTGCTTTCTGAATTGTTCCCTACAAAGTGCTGCTATGTTTGCTTTCAAAAACTGCAGGGAAAGGGTAGTTTTAAATTGAAAGCCACTAAATAGAATTCAAGAAAAATATAGTATATTGCTCCTAGAATGTACCAAACCTTGTTTCTTACAAAACTTATTTTTTTAGACAACTTAGTTTACACCAGGGGTGGGCAATTACTTGGACCCATGGGCCACACAGGGAGTTTCGATGGGCTGTTGCGGGCTGGGTCAGTACCCTCTCTCCCCACCCCTCATTTCCAGCGACAAATCATCACAATTCCCTATAGGGCTTTGGGTGGGCAGGGAACAGTGTTTGGGAGTGGGACGGGCAGGCGAGGTTGGAATTATGGGGCCAGGTTGTGAGGTAGTGACTGCTCAGGGCTAGGGCTTGGCTGAGCTGCAATTTGCTCCCTGGGGACGTATGGGGGTGTGTGGGGGGTGTATGGAGGAGGGCTGTCTAGGTGCTAGGTCCTGGGAGGCAGCTGGGGGTGAGGGGAGGGAGGAGGAGGCAGCGGGGGTGGGGGCCAGTTGACTACATCTGATCCATGGCTGCCCCACTGGCACTCTGCATGGGGCTGAGCCCTGCCCAGGGCGGCCCATGCTGTGCTTCAGGCCATGCCCTACACGGGCCCTGGCCCCAGCCAGCGTGAAACTTTCTGGCAGGGCTGTTCCCAGTGCAGCTCCAGCTGGTTAGGTAGGTGCTGCTCTGCTCCCCTCACCTCCAGAGGAAGCAGTCTAGCTGAAGCCTCCTCGCCACCCACCCAGTGCAGTGCAGCAGGGGCAGGAATGGAAGGAGGAGCTGCTGCTGGAGATGAGGGGGCAGAGCAGCACCCAGCTGGCTGCAGCTGCACTAGGAACAGCCCCACTGGAAGTTGTGCATGCTGGCCAGGGCCTGGGCTGGCAGGGCTATTCTGCTTCCTTTGCCTCCAGTGGCAGCTTCTCCTGCTCCTGCCCCCACTGTGCTGCTCCAGGCTGGTGGGCAGCTGGGGCGGGTGAAGGAGGGGAGGGCTTCAGACATGAAGCTCCAGCCCCAGCTCGCACAGCTCCAGCTCCAACTCCTGGCTGCCTTCTACAGACTCTGCCCATTCAAAGGTGGCTGCTTATCATGCTGGGTGGGCAGAGTGGGTAGAAAGCAGCCAGGAGCTGAAATCAGAGCTCCACACACTGAGGCAGGAGCCAGCTGGTTGAAGCTCCCGGCCTGGGCCGGGCCAATAGCTCCCAGCTGTTCCTGGCGCAGTTGCAGCCAACTGGGTGCCTCTCTGCTCCCATAACCTCCAGTGGCAGCTCCTCCTCCTGCTCCTGTTCCTGCTGCACTGCTCCGGGCAGGCGGGTGGGCAGCTTCAGCCAGGCAGCTCCTGCAGGAGGCGAGGGGAGCAGAGCAGCACCCAGAACAACCCCACCAGAAGCTGTGCATTCTGGCTGGGGCCCGGGCTTCTGGGTGTGGGTGGGAGCATGGTGTGGGTTGCCCCAACAGGAGTGGGTGGGGCTCAGCCCCATGCAGAGTGCTATGGGGGCAGCCGCAGGCTGGATCCAGTCTGTGGGCTGTGTTCTGCCCACCCCTGGTTTACACAGCAGAAGGCATGCTTATGTTTATGGTATGTACATGAAAACCTGTTCTATGTGCAGCTACCCTTGAGAACTGTCTCAAAGCTGCAGCTGGTGAAGACAGCAGTCACTTGCCTTCAGGGTTTTCAGAAGCACATTACTCCAATGCTCCAGAGCATATATTGGCTTCCTATAGCTTTCTGGGTGCAATTCAAAGTGCTGGTTTTGACCTATAAGGCCCTAAAAAACAGTCTGAACCCTCTATACCTAGGACTGCCTTTTCCCTTATATTACACTGCAATTCTCATGTAAGCCAAAACCCTGTCCCCCCACCCTCCCCACCACCACCCCTTGCAAATAACATCTGTGCACCAAGTTTTTTTGGTGAAAACATGTAGGTGATCAGTCTTGGTCATCACTCCTGTGCTGTGGGGCTAGGGACAGACATTATACATAAACTGGTTTAAGTGATCAGAAACTTATTTAAACCTGTAACAGAATGGATGTTCAGTGCACATAAACCAGTCTGAAAATGGCTGAAACCAGTTTGAGATAAGGTTGAATGTAATATCAGACTTAACTGATTTGGGTCAAACCGGTTTATGCAATATCTATCCAAGACTCCTTCCTGGTTTAAGTTAAATCAGAGTCCTCCAGCATCCCTGATGCTTTGCAACCCTGGGTGGGGCTCTGCTTTCTGCTGCAGCCCAGCAGGGCTGGCCCCGCCCCACTTCTCCTTGGCTGGAGCTCCAGCAGAGTCTGCAGGTACAGGGGCATCTGTTTGGCTTCCTTCTGCTCCCCACGCTCCTCCTCTCTACTCCCTGCTCAAGCAGGGATTTGCTCCTCCCCCTGCCTTATACAGACACCTCTCAGCATTAGCTAGCATAGAACATGCTAGCTATGTCTGTGCTGTGGGAGACAGGACAAAGGCAGACAGGACAGTGTCAGCTTAGGGTTTTTTGGAGCTAATCAACAGATAGCTGGTAATGTCCCTCTGTTCCTTCCTTGGAAAAAGTTGTTTAAGAAGAGCTTGAACTAATGAGAGAGGCTGTCTTGTTTTGTTTGATGGTTTGACAAATGCTAACAACTCCCTTTGTAACTCCCTGCTGTGTAACTCAATGATCTGTTAAAAACAGTGAGGGGGGGACCCCTCCCTAATCAGAGCATCCTGCCAGGGCCTGGCCACATCCCACCTCAGCTCAGCACGGTGGAAGGGAAGGGAGGGCTGCTCTAGCACCCCAGACAGTTACAAACTGGTGTAGCCTAGCCAGGTTAGATTAACTTGCAAAGATTGAATCAATTTAGGCTCAGGCTTTTTGAATGTCTGTCTCTAGCCTGGAAGTCCCTCTCCCTTGTTGGGGAGGGAGTTCTCACAGCCTGAGCCTGGGCATCTTCCAGAACCTTTATAGGACCTTAATATCCCATCGTTGAGCTTGTTCTATTTTCTAGGGAGTTTGTTCTATTGCACATAATTTTATTTTAATATTTTTTTATTTGTCTTTATGGTTTATCTGGTTTTATTTTAAGCTACCTTGAGACTCTTTTTAGATGGCACATATTTTTAATATATACACAAACACACAAATAAATTATTCAGCCTTTTCAATATTGACTTGGAGGATGGAATTCAGTGAACACTTACTACATTTGTGGATGACAGCAAACTAGATGGGATATAGCAGACACTTTAAAGCAGTGGTGGGCAATTATTTAGACTGGCAGCCCATTTACTGAGTTTTGGTGACCTGTAAAGGGCCACACCTCTCTTTCTCTCCCCCTCCCCATCCCCCTTCCCGTCCCCCACCTTACCTCCATCCCTCCCTCCTGGAGCTGCAATGAGTGCAGAAACCTGAACACAGCTTTAGCACTCCCCCTCGGTCCAGAGTTTGCCCATCCACAGCTTTAGGGCACCCTGCTCCCTACCCCCTGGAGTCCAGACCTGGCAGCTCTTGGCCATGTCCAGAGCTGCCCAAACACAGGCAGCAGCTGCTGGGTCGGGGCTCTAGGTGCAGCAAGGAGGATGGAGGGCAGGGTGTGCTACAGCTGTAAGCTATGACCAGCATGGAAACCTCAACCCACCTGAAGCTGCAGCATGCCCTGCCCCCCTGCCCTCCCCACCACCACCCAGAGCCTCGACTCAGCAGCTGCTGGCCAGATATGGACAGTTGTGGATGTGGCCAGCAGCTGCCAGGTCTGTATTCAGAGGGTGTGGGAGAGGGTGTCCTACAGCTGTGGGCAGGCTCATGCTTCCACTTCTGTGCTGGAGGCACTTGCTGGTTCACCGCCAAGCATGTGGGAGACCCCCCCACACTCCTGTGGGATGCTCCATCTGCCCTACCATCGCAGCATTCCTGAGCCATGCCTGGTACCTCGAAGTATGTAGAAAAAGCATTTAAAACTATGTCTATGGCCAAATCGCTGATTCTCCAAACCAGCATCAAATATTCAGATTCGGATTTGGCCGAATCAAATCGGGACAGTGATCTGAATCAACGAATCAAATCACTGTCCCCAATTCAGGCCAAATCTAAATCTGAATTGAATATGGCCCATTTTGCACACCCCTAGAATCCAGCCTGCAGGCTATATTTTACCCACCCCTGCTTTAAAGGGCAGGGTTTGGATTCAACGTAGCCTTGATCATTTTGTCAAAAAGGAATAGGAGGACACTGAATGAAGGCAAGTGAAATGAAATGCAACAGAAAGGAACAAACAAATGCACAGGTACAAAATGGAGTATGGTTGGCTAAGCTCAAGTACTAAAGAAAAGTGTCTGGGGATTACAGTGGATCACAAGGTGAATGAGTCAAAAGAATGATGTTGCTGCAAAAGAACTTCTAGTATACTGAAATGTCTTAGCAGCATCATCATGCACCAGACAAAGGATCTGATTTTTCCACTCTACTCAGCACTAGTAAGGCCTCACCTGGAGAAATGTGTTCTATTTCATGTGCTATGCACAACATTGGAAAGGGGAAGTGGAGAGCAACAAAAATTATCAGTGGTCAAGAAAGCATGGCACGAGAGGTAAAATTTGAAAAAATGGGACTATTTATACTAGAGGAAAGAAAGCTTGGGGGTGGGGGTGGGGGGTATTTAGTAATAGTCTTCAAATATAACACCAATTAAAAATAAAACCTCATACAGAAAGGATTAATAATTAATTGTTCTCTGTGTCCACTGTACTTTAGACAGATATTTGTCTGGGATGATTTGACAGGGATGATCCCACCATGAGTAGGAGGTCAGACTAAATGACTTCTTCAGGTTCCTTTCCATCCCTCTTTTCCTGCAATTTTACATCTTGTACCTGTAGTAACTTTTAAAAAACGGGTAGAATAGGCATAAAACAGTTCTTAATTATGAAGCTAATTTGCTTCTGGTTGGTTATAGAGAAGTGTATTCAGCTAAATATAAACAGCTACAATAAAAGTTTACTCAGCTAAAATAAAAACATTAGACAAAACTATTGCTGTTTTGTCAAAAATGGCAAAACACAGCACTGTCAAGCTTTATAGTCTCTGGAAGAATGTACATTAAAGGAGTATGCTTCAGAGACAAATTGAACCTAATTCTTTCTTTGCTCACGAGGCTAGGAGGAAATGATAGCAGCTTCCTTCACAAGTGCGTCATTTGCAACGTAAACACCACTGGAGTGCTGTGAACAGAACAAAGATCTGCTACCATATATTTGATAGGACATGTGGACAGCCTTATCTTCCCCCTTCATTCTACTAGGAAACAGAAAAATTAAATAAAATTAAAGTATGCCAGGTAATAATTCTGATTATGTAGAACTACAGTGCCCTTTGAGGGGGCAAAACGATTTATTGTATGCTGATGATGCTTATTAACTAAACTCATAGAACTGGGCCCCAAAAGTATAAATACTTAGAGATATCTGACGAAGAGATCACCTTTATTAGCCAAACACCTCCCTTAATAGAATATTCTCTATAACAAGAGAATGGAGAACAATTTTTCTGTCCATTTGTTAGATGTCCACCTGTGTTAAGCAAACTATTTGTCTGCCAGAAAGGCCATTTTCAATGTATGTGAACAGCTAAAAATGTAAAATTTTATAAGATGACTAGTAGGTAGACCTTTTTTTAAACTGACAAGATTGGGGTTTTGTACCTTAAGTTAACTTTTAAATATGCCTGTTCTCTCATATTACTGAATCCAAAAAGTTGATGTGTAAACCAGTTTAACAAAGAGCAAAAGAGTATGTACTGGAGACAGAGGGTTAGATTTGTTTTATAAAGCATTTCATTACTGATTTAAAACCACGTTTAAATAATAAGTGAAAGCATTGTCTTCAACTACTATATTTCATTATTGCTGCCAGCTTCCTGAAATAGGAAACTAGTCAATGGTGATATACCTTAAAGAAAGAAAATATTTTCTTTGTGCTCCACAGAAAAGCTATCAAGCCATTAGGAACATTCTTGGGATGATATTTTTAAAACAACCTTAAAATATTCCAAACTATACTAATTATAAGCTAGCAGTTAGACCTAATTAGAAATTTCTAGGCAGCTTAAGTGCACGCTTTCTGCTAGAAGGCAATAAACAAAAGCCAGGGACAGACATTCAGTTTCTCAAGGGAGAGTCCCAGCTCTCTCAGGAGAAACCACAAGTGTACACAAGTTCATAGTTTTTCTCCCAGAGTAAAAGTGGCCACTCAAAGAGAAAAATAACTCAGAAACAACCTGAGTGAAGTGGCTCTCTGGAGACTCTCTCCCAGGAGACAGAACTTCTGTGCAGGCAGAAAAATACTGACAAGCTGTCCTTAGGGAGGAGCTCCAACCAGTACAGCCAGGTGAAGTCATGATGGGAAGCTTCAGGCAAAGACTGTAAAATGAATCAGACTGCAAAATGCTTCTCTGAGTTCAGTCATTTAATTGACTCACTTGAGTCTCAAAACAGGTACAGGCTACATCAAAGAAAGAATAATGTTTAATAACAACAATGCTGAGAAACGTTCTGCTCTTTAACAAGACTTATAGTGTAGGTTGTAGGCTAAAACAGTATTCTCCTTAGTGTCCCTGAGGGTTTAGTACTTTGCGCCACTCACCAGGCCTTATGAGATATATTCCTAACATGACATATTACCTGTCATCTCTTATAGCTTCACTCATCTAAGACACTCCAAAACACACATACCTTTATTAACCTGAATAGCTCCAGAGGGAAAAATATAACATGTTAATGG
Organism: Alligator sinensis; assembly: GCF_000455745.1. Lineage (NCBI taxonomy): Eukaryota > Metazoa > Chordata > Crocodylia > Alligatoridae > Alligator > Alligator sinensis. The sequence goes on from NW_005842503.1 coordinate 199,880, forward strand.
TCTTTCCCTGACTGTGAGGGCAGATTTAATATACTTAAGTATGTGGTCAGACCTCAGAACATATTTAAAGGGGTGCTCTCTAGTGGAAAGCAGAGTCAATGATTCTGTCAAGCATACTGTCCTAGCCATTTTAGGCTCACATCATCATCGATTATGTTTGCTCAGTCTGAACCTAACAGATAAATGTTTCAAACTTGTGTAGATCTAATTGTAAAAGTGAAAGGTATTCTGTTAAAAAAAAAAAATCAACTAAAGGCTACATGGTAGAAACCCTAATAAAAAAAAGGAGATGCTATGCAGTTCATTTTCTTATTTACAAAACATTGATCTTTCTGAGAGGTATTACGTTGCTATTTAGTGCCATTACTGACACACTAGGGTAAAACATTGCAGAATGCTTCAATAAAATAGTACGCTCCTTTGTTTACTTTGGAGAATGGGGACAGCCTCACTGGGCATGTCTACACATGCAATTAATGCACATGAATACACTCTGGAGCTTAAAACTTTAGAGTTTATTGCTCCTGGGTGTGCCATTTGAACTTGTGCATGGGAGCAGTAAACTCTGGAGCAATAAGCTCCAGTTTATTCATGCGCAGCACATTGAGATGGGTTAGAGCACCCCAGCTGGCAGGGAGCCTTGGGGGTCAGCCTGCCAACTCAGGTCTGCTACCCCTGGCTCAACATGCTGTGGAGGGGCTGGCTGGGGCACGAGAGTGCTTTAATGTGGGGCTAGCAAGCAGGCAGCCACTACACTGAAACACCCTTAAGCCCCAGCCAGCTAGGACTACATCTACACATGTGCTGCTGAGGGAGTTTTTTACTCTGCAACAGGATAGTACTTTTATTTACAAGTACTTACAAGTACTATCCTGTTGCAGAGTAAAAAACTCAGCATCAGTACATGTGTAGACACAGTCCTGGCTGGCTGGGGCACAACGGTGTTTCAGTGCAGCGGCTGCCTCCCGGCTAGCCCCACACTGCTGTAAATAATAATAAATTAGCTTACTTCAGCCTAATAGGGGAACACATGTAGATGCAAGTTGTTTACTGAACAGCTAATTAGAACTGCACAGCAAATGTCCTGTGTAGATACAACCACTGCTACCAGTCTTCAGAATTTAAATTATTTAACTTTGGGACTCTGAGATGGTGCAGATCACACAGACTAGGACTTAACAGTTACCACCTGGAAACAGAGCATTATGGAGTGAGGATTCCTAGCTATGGATTAAAATCCCTGGTGAGAGAGAGATTGTATCCAGAGAATCTGACTATCTCTAGGGAACACTGCAAAACCTCTCTTAAACAAATGTGTCCCTCTATGGAAAGATTGACACATCATTGAAATCCCTCTAGCTGGAGACTTTAATAAATCAGCAGATGCATAAATATTTGATACAAACACATTACTCTGCATGAGTCATGCACTCCACTGAACCCACTGGAAACTTCATTATTCCTGTGGAAAATAGCTTGGATCCTACACTGGTAGGGAGCAGTATGAAAATCTAAGATCAAAAGGGGAATGCAGGGCTTTGGGCCTGTAGGAAAAGGGCCCAGAAAGCTTGCAGTGGCCTCGAGAGGCCAGGTAGGACAAGAACTTTGAAGAATAAGAGGGTTTGAAAGAAAGAAGGCTTTTTTTCATATATCCTCTCAAAATCCACAGATCTAACTACATAATATGCAGTTTAGGTATAAAAGATTTTCTATCTTTAGTCCTGAAGAAATCATGAAAACATAATTTGATCAAAATACATTCTATGTAGAACTTTATGTACACCAGTGGGGTCCAACCTTTTTTGGCAGATGTGCCACAAATTAGCCCTGTGCCTTCTGTAAGTGCTACTCCTGCCTCATCTTCTGCTTTGCTTTCTGCTCCGTATTCAGTACGCCATGCCTGCTGGAGAAACTCCTCTGTTTCTGCTTCCTGCCCTGTGCTTTCTGCCTGATCTCCTGCTCTGCTTCTGCTTCCTGACCTATGAGCTGCTGTGCTGCTTGCCCCCTACCTGATCTCCCAGGTACAACCATCAGAGGCTGCCTGTGCCACTAGTGGCATTCATGCCACAGGATGGCCATTTAACCTACACAGTCAAAAAGATGCTGCTAGAATTTATGTAGCATTCATAAGCTTGGCAGCAGAGACTCACATTAGTACTTCTGCGGTCCAACGAAGATTGTTTCAATGAGTAAGCAAAAAGAGAGCATTCTTTCTAGCCAAGACAGTAGGATTTTGCTCAGTTTGATTCCATAAAAACTTATAATTCTATATATATATATAAAAGGCTTAGTCCATCTGTCTGTAACACATTATATGCAATCTGTTTGGTTGACTGATACAACCAATCAGTGTTCCAAGAGCGTTTGGACAGGAGACAGCACAGTGGAGCGCTGCCATGATGGCAGATGCACAGGGGATGGAGCGGGGGGGGAGGGAGAGGCCGGTGCTGCTGGCCTCACCTCCTACCACCACCCTGCTGCCTGCAAGCAGTGTCACCAGAGCGGGGGGGTGGGGGGGAGGAGTGGGCTCATTCCGCCCCTCCCCAGACTGGATGATAAGTAGGGGCAGGGATGGATGCGGGGGATGCGGAGAAGTGGAGCCCCGACAAAAGCCAGCAGGAAGGGGGAGGGAGGGAGAGGCCACTGCTGCTTCCCAGCAACAGCCCTGAAGCGGAGGGGGGGAGGGAACATGCCTTGCCCCAAAGCAGCTGGGGTGTGGCTGGGGGGAGCAAGCCCATTTGCCCCCTTCCCGACCAGATGAGAAGTGGGGGCAGGGCTGGATGCTGTCTGTCATGATGGTGGGGAGCACGCTGCTGCCACCCCGCGACCTCTGGGCCCCAACAGAAGCCGGCAGGGAGAGGAACAGGAGGTGAGGGGAGGGGAAGGAGGGTCATAGTGACAGTGCCCCACTGCCGGGCCATGCCAAGAGCCAGGAGGGAGGGAGTGGAGCAGGTAGGGGAGGCAGACAGATGCAGGGTGGCCAGACCCAGAGTGCCAGGGTGGGGGGAAGTGGGCCCAGACTGGAAGCGGCAGGGGATTGGGGGAAACAGGCCCGGACCCAAAGGCGGGGAATGGGCCCAGACCCAAAGTGGGGGGAGGAAGGGAACGGCCCTTGACCCAAAGTGGGGGGAGGAAGGGAACGGCCCTTGACCCAAAGTGGGGGAACTGGCCCAGACCCAAAGCGGGGGTAAGGGGGTGGACACAGGCCTCTGTCCCTGCCCTGCCCTGTCATTCTTGATGGGCAATTGACTAATGTATAGATATGCCTCTTAATGGGCTTAATACCAAAGATCAGAAGAGCAACTTTTCCTATACAAACCATTGCCATCTATCAAAATAAGAGAATAACCATGCAGTAATAAACAAACCAAAAATGAAGTAAGCTTTCTAGGGGCAAGAAGCAAATTGTTCTGTCAAGAAGAAATGTAGATGCTCTTTGGTATCAAATGATGAAATCTATGTCAAAATACACAGTGTACTGATGAACTTCAGGCCTGAGGGAGAACGAGGAGCAGTGACATGATGCATAACTGTCTAATTTTATTAAAACTGACTACAATGAGGCAAATCTGCAAAGCTTTGTCCTTTGTGACTTAATCAAAGAAATGTAATATTTTGTGCCAAACCAATTAATATGAAATTCAGTTGTAGCCTGCTGGTAGAACAAAAGAACAAGAGAATATTCCAAATAGGATACAGAAGTGTTCCAAAGGACAAGCCTTGAAAATTATCTGCCAGTGCAACAATTTCAGAGAGACACACACATATAAACATGTGCCACAGGAAAAACCTCTCCAGTTAAAAACAACAAAAATTACAGGACAATGTCAATACAGAGAAAGGAAATAAACATAATAATCCAATTAGAACATAGTGGCGCCACGTTAATGTGATATTAACAAGAGATAAAAATAAAGAGCGTGCACAAACAAAGATAAGTCCTAACATCTCAAAAAGGAAAAGGTGCTGAACATTCTTGATTTATCCTGACATGCTGTAGTATCGTAGCAGAGCTACACAATCTCCTGCTAAACATCATTGTCTCACTGGCTCTTGCAACCAAGGAGCAATTGAAACTAAGAGGACAGATCCTTTAGCTGTTTCAAATCAATGGATTTACCTTCAGAGAAGTCAGTGGATTTATTCCAATCTACACCAGCTGAGGATCTGACAAAATCTAAAACAAAGCTCTGAATGCTTAAGTTTTTCAGAAAATATAGGATAAGGGATTGTGTTTTCATTACTTGACTGTTATTTTTGTATTTAATAATTGGAATTAAAAACAAACAAAAAGGCTCAAAAACAAACTTTCACTAACGGCATCTGAATCGAATGGTAACAGCTGCATAGCTCTATTTCTTGTCCCTCACTCTCTTACCGCCCCCAGGGTAGAAATCAGTAGAAATGACCAAGATTTAAACATGAACATCCAAATAAACACACACACATGCACAGAATTATCCAACAGAATGGAATTTGTTGAGATGGGATAAAGAGCATACAGTAAATAAATCCTATTTATGTTTTAAAAGTTTCATGAGATACCACACTGAAGAACCTACTGTGAAGGTATAGGTTCACCTGAACCCCTCTTTAAAGATAACACAATACAGGAGGGCTGTGGATTGTTTTTAACTTTCTCCCTCTGCTCTCCCTACTGACTCTAAAAGAATAAATGTTCAGTTTTATTTCTTTCTCGCTTTCTCAGGTCTATGGAGAAAACAGGGACTGTGGTGCAACATGCACAAATGTGCCCATCATAACAGCAAAGCAAAACAGTTGTGTGAGCCAGTTGTGTCACCCCAGTTGAGAAAATGGGATCCCACATTTCAGAACATGGCTGGCAGTAAAATCTTATCTTTCTCCTGGATACTGCACCAAAAATGCCAGTACTGCAAAAGGAACACTGTAGCCATAGCAACAAGCAGTTCAAGCTTCAAACTTTTCAACAGACTACTTGATTATTTTCTATTTTTACTTTTTTTGTGGCTTTAAATTCACCACAAGCTCTTTCCTCCTGCAGCTACTTGTTAATTTCTCAGAAATAATCTCCCTTCTAGTTATTTTTTGCTTAAATTAAGAAAACTGCCTCCCTTAAGCAGTTAGGAACATTCATTAGGGAGACCTCTTCAAAAAAAGAAATAGAATATCATTTTCGGAGAAGATGGTAGAAACAAGAAGAAATCAGGTTCTCCCCATTAATTCACATACTTTCCCATAAATTATTGATATGTGGTCTAAAATATCATAACACAAAAAATACAAGGAGTATAATAGATTAGCAGGATAAACCTTGCTATGCCCACTTCCTTTTGCTATCATAAAGTGGAAGGATTTTGTCCATTTTTATTGCTACAATTTACAAGCTCATTTGAAGGAGAATCCTCCAGGGTAAAAATAGGGTAACACATTCCGTCGTTGGGTTCATGAAATTTTAACATGTAGTAAACTGTTTTAGACACCTTAAATTCACACACTTTTAGTAATCTAAATGTTACCTTATTACTGTATGTTTTTGAAAGGTACTGGGAATGAGATGAAATGACATCCTGGGGTTTTTTAGAAAAAAAAAAACCATACCAGAGATTTAATTAAGGTCTGCAGAACAAACCATTTTTTCCCTGAAGGCCAGAAGCATATTACAAAATGTCTAGTATTTATTAATTAAAACATAAATACAGAGGAAAACTGAATCTGCTATGGAGACTAAAGGAATTAAATCTACACTAATTCCAATGCTCAGCAGTGCTGTTAGGTTGACAGTTTAATTGTTTTCTGTCATCTTCAACTTCTTTTACCTTTTCTTATATCTTTGTGTCTACAATTTTCACATTCCTCTTTCACTTCAGTTCTGCAGAGGGGGTCCCTGCCAGGTTTAAGGGACCCATATTAGTAGCAGTTAAAGTTACAACAAAAGATTTGTAGATTATCTGCCCCCTTGGCCTCTACAGATGACTTATTTGTAGCACAATCCTGTAACTGAGGCAGGCTTTATCTGGAAACCGGTTGTGAACTGAACTTCTATAGCCAACATATGGACACTATATAACAAGGATGATGGACAGTCCAACAAAACAGATGGGTAAATTTATAAACGTGTGTGAGGACAAGGGGCTTCTTAAATCCCTGTTCTAGACGTTTATTTGGCTATTTTGACATGTAACAGTAATATCCACAAATGTGCCATGCTAGAAATGGTTGCTCACTATCAGACTGAATGTTGTCCGTTGTTCATGTAAATAAATACCTTTTGAGAAATTCTTTGTTGATATGTTTTTTAAAATCTTCCTTTTAAAAGTTCACATTGGAGACTGCTGGAAACATTCCTTGTTTTTTTAACTAGTTTCAAATGTTTGGTTGTCTTATCAGGATTTTTTCAGCCTGAGCCCTGCACAGGGCAGGTTCTCAGACTTCTGAATTCAGGGAGAATTGTGTTATTGACTGGAAGGGAAGCTGGATCTTAGCCACTTGTCTGAAAGCTGTGAATGTGCTAGTGGCAGGCATACTGAATGGTGACGGAAAGGAAATAGAAAAACAAAATCCATTAGCATTTTAAACTAAAAATAACTAGAAGAAAACAAAGGTAATTCTGTACTCTAAGCAGGGGTAGGTGAAAGGGGCATGCCTATACCACTAAAGGGCTGCCCCCAGGGACCAGGGCATTGAGACCTACCAACTCCATTCAGTGGATACACTTGCACCACAAAACAAATGTAACATTGCTATTGTAGTGCAGCAGGGTGTATGTCAGTAATCTCTTCCAGACAAGAGAGATCATGCCCACACAAAGGCAGCCATGTTACACTGAGTAATATAATAAATTCAGGTGGTGCATTCAGGTGGCGTAGATGTGCCCTAGGATACCTCGGTCATCATCCTGAAAGATTTTAAGACACTGAACAGAGAGAAGATCAGGTCATTTCCATTGCATCTGCAGCAAGAGGGACTTGTTAAAATTTAAGGGAAGACTCTCTTGCTCTCTATATTTATATATTATATATATAAAAACTTAAGAAAGAAATTTTCAACATATAAGTTAATTATATAGGAGTGCCGAAATGCTACAGAGAATATGCAATACTTACTTTTATCTTCTTGGCTTTCTTCTGTTGCTTTCCCTTCCTCCTCCTCCTCCTCCTCATCTACCTCTTTCTGTTGCACTTCTTCCTGGTGATCAGAGGCACTAACTGAAAGGCTCTGACAGCAGTGGTTGAACCCACTATCCCGAGGCAGAGTAAAACTCCGGGGTTTTCCCCCATTTCCATTTAGCACTTGCATTTTCTCACCCTCTACTAAAGGAAATGGACCGTAGTGATCCTGCAGGTGGCACTTTTGAGTTGGAAGAGTTGATTGCCGCCTGTGTTCTGGTGAGATTACGACTGAGTCAGAGAACACTGAATCCTCAAGGGGCAGAGTCTGAAGGTAGTGCAGTCCTGAGCTTGTCAGTGGTGTCTCTATTAAATCCTGCCAGGAACGTCTCTGGCTGGCTGTTTTGCGGACAGGTGATTCAGTGGTGCTCCCAACTGCTTCCTGACGGAACTCTTCATGAGAAGACTGTGATTGGGAAGTTTCCGTGGATGAAAGCCGGCTGTGTTTTGGTTCCACGTAAGGGCTTGCACAACTCATCTACAAAGTGAACAGCAGGATATTCCTCAGATAGGCAGTATATTCAGATCTACTAATAACTGTCACAAAACTATTTTATTATGGGCACATCTACACGTCACCTTATGACACACTACAGTGACAGAGTGATCACATGAGTCTACACATGACCAGCAGCTACTTCACCATAGTGGCATGCTCCCCCATTTTAGTTTGCCACTACGGCAAAGTAGAGACGAAATCTAATCATGCACCACGTGCATGGCACAGTATGAGCGGTTACTGTGCCATGCTTTAGTACTTCCAAAAGGAAGTACTAAAGCACAGAGCCATAGCAACGTCACCATATGGTGATGTGTAGATGCACCAATTAATGACAGTGTCTACTTTAGTCACGAGGGAACAAGTTACAAATCTAAACCATTTTGTCTTGTGTGTTTGTATTTTCAGATGTACAGAGTGCATCTATATACTGACATAAATACTATGGTTCAGACTGATCCCCTCACTCTTGTTGAATAATCCCTACTCTGCAAAACAGATCCATGGACTCTTGTGAGACTATTCACTACACTAATAAATAGGTACAAAAATGGCTGAATCTGGTTCTACACTAAGGAGTGAGTACTGCCTACCTTCAAGGTGACCTTTCATTATAATCTGCACATTTTTTAGGATGATGTTATTATACCTGAATCTAGCCCAAAGATGAATGATTTGGGTAAATTAAAAAATGGCTTGTCAGTTGCACTCCATGGAAAATACATTTTCCCATTTACATTTATATACACTGTTTGCGCTCAGATAATTCAGAAGCTTCTAAAGCTAGAAACTTCAAAACTTAGCTTATTTTGTGCTTTATTTTTATGTAACTTTCTAAGATGAACTGGTTAATAATTTCTTAGAGCGTAGACATGGAAGAAAAATACCAGGATGTTAAGTGATGTAATATGTGTGCATGTTTATTTTAAAGTTAGAAAAGAAGGAAAGCTTCATTATCTCACTGTATTTTTTTTTTTACTCAGCCTGAGTTCCAATGTTTTTCTTGTTGCCTTCTGTGCTACCTCCATTTGTTTCCCAGTTGCAATTTTACTTTTTGTGTATGTGCCTTCATCATGCATGCTATGAGTAAGTGATTTGCAGTCTGGCCCTATATTAAAACTGGATGTGAGAAGAAACTGTGAGTGTTTTAATTTATAAATTTTGTAGGTGACAAAATAACTATTTCTGTTGTTTGTATGTTAGTGGAGGACTGAAAGTTTTCTGGAACCTACATATGCATTTTGACGCTGACACTTATTTTGTGCCATGAAGAATCTTTGATCTAGAAGTGTAAGTTTGGGCTGTGAGTAGAGAGCTACTCATTGAGCAGGCTCTGTTTTTCATAGAGTAGTCATGAACATTTTTTATAACTTAACCAACTTTTTCTTGTGAGCAAGATTATAGATTCTCCTAAATCTGGGTTATGTGCCTACTGCTGAAAGTAGGAGTGTTAGTTGTATTTGTATCTGAAAATATTCATGAGCAAAGATTGTCCAGCTTGGGTAAGTTCTGATGCTACTGAGTTGTATTGTTTAAGGAACAATTTCAGTAAAGCTGTGGATTAAAAACTACCAGAAAGTTAAGTGATGTTATATATGTGTATGTTTGCTTTTGAGCGAGAAACAAAGGAAAACATCCTCATCTCACCTTAGTTTTTCACTCAGCCTTACTTTCATAAATGCTTTTCTTGTTGCCCTTTATGCTATCTCAGTTTGTTTCCCAGCGGAAATTTTCATTTTTGTGTGCGCGTCTTCAGTCCTTGTTCATGTCCATGGAACAATAGTTTACTCTCTCTGATTTTTTACTTTATGGAGGCAAATAGTTTCCTTTCTCTCTCTGCAGCTATACAAGATGTAATTATTAAATCACAGTTTCACTTCCTGCCTCTGGACAAGATTCTTCCCTTATTAACAACTAACAACTTCTTCCTTATCACTCTCACTCCAGTAATCCAAAAAAACTAATACTACCTACACTTTCATACTCTGGATGTAAACTAATATTTCGATTAGTTTCTGGACAGGATTATTTCCCAACAACAAGAAATACAGGGCTTCAAATGAACAACACTAAATTTAGAAAGGTACATAACCATTAGAGAGCCTTATTTTGATCAGAAAAAGATTAAAGGAGATTTTAGGTTTGAAGGGGAGTTTTATTTATCTTACAGGGGCTGACTGAAAGCCAATATTTTAATCAGAAATCGATATAGTGAAAACTGTTCTTTACAGCAGTTTGAATGTATTAAGGTTTAGAAAGATTTTAAGTAGGTAAAAATAATACTTTTCACCAAACATTTTCAATTAAGTAACTGCAGAGGACTTACAGAAGGAGGTCGTGGGTATGTGTCATATGGAGGCGGTGGACTGTCTTGTTTGGGTGTTGATGGAGTGTCTGCGTCTTCCTTGTCGCTCTCACTCCAGTAATCTAAAAAGTTGTAAGTAAGTTTTTTTATGCATATGTACATAAAATACCAAGTTAATGAAAAGTTCAAGGTAAACAATCATAGAATCACAGAAAATTAAGGTTCAAAGGGACCTCAGGAGGTCACCTAATGCAATCCCCTGCTCAAAGCAGGACCATCCCCAACTAGACCTTCCTAGCCAAGGCTTTGTGTAGCTGAGTCTTAAAATCTTCCAAGGATGAAAATTTGACAGCCTCTCTGGGTAGCCTGGTCCAGTGCTTTACCATCCTCCTCATGACAAATTTTTTCCTAATATCTGAACTAAACTTCCTTTGCTGCAACTTGAGAGCATTACTCCTTGTTCTGTTATCTGCCACCACCAAGAACAGTCTAGCTTTCATCCACTTTGGAACCACCTTGCAGGTAGTTAAAGGCTGCAATTAAATCGCCCTTCAATCATCTCTTCTCTAGACTAAATAAGCCCAGTTCCCTCAGCCTCTTCTCATAAGTCATGTGCCCCAGCCTCCCAACCATTTTCGTTTGCGCTCCAGCTGACTCTCTCCAATTAGTCTACTTCCTTTCTGTAGTGGGGGACACAAAACTGGACATGGTACTCCAGATGTGGCCTCACCAGTGCCAAATAGAGGGTAATAATCATTTTCCTCAATCTACTGGCAACACTCCTATGATCTACTGACAACACTCAGGATGCTGTTAGTCTTCTTGGCAACAAAGGCACACAGTTGATTTATATATAGCTTATTTTTCCATTGTAATCTCCAGGTCCTTTTCAGCTGCTTAGCTAGCTGCTTAGTTGGGTCCTCAGCCTGTACCGGTGCATGGGATTGTTTCTTCCTAAATGCAGGACTTTGCACTTCTTATTGAGCCTCATGAAATTTCTTTTGGTCCAATCCTCCAATGAAAAGACAAATCTCAGATACCACTGCAGGTTAAGCCTTAGTAAAAAGCTGACTTTATAAATGACAGCCAGTTTATGTGTGCATAAACTGAAGAAAAAATGCATTCCTTTTTCTTTTTTTAGATAAACCTGATAGGTCATCATTAGTAGAGTACTTGAAGATTTACTTAGGAATTAGGAACACAAACTGTGCAGTACAAAAACTGTAAAAATGGCATTTAATAGAAAATGCCCACAAAAATATTACCGAACTTTCAACCCTACACCTACAATTATACAATCACTACATCAGCATTTGCCAAATGAAACTGGACATACATGGTTTGGGATGTTTTGAAACTATATTTCAAGCAGAAAAAAGTGAAAATATAACCTGCACTAAAATATTACTGAGAAACTTAATTAACATTAAAAATATCAAATTAATCAAAAACAACTGTAACACACCTGAAACCATTCGTACTTCCATGAATTTCCTCTCTTCTTCTCCAAGTACACCCTACTACTTACCGAGTCTTTAAAATGTAATTTTCAGTAATAACCAATTGTATGCCATTTGTTTTATTAACGTGTTCATAAGAAACCTATCACATCAGTGTCCATGGATGAATTGCAGAAGATAAGATAAGCACTGGTTTATGCAATGAAAAACGTCTTACTGATGGTTTCAGAAAATCAATGAAGTGATCAATAAATAATGAGGGAAATCCAATAGGTGCAATGGATGTGTAAGTCCTTGAACCAAATTTAGTGGTGCTGCTTATTGGTGACATCAGTTTTAAGCTTGTCATATAATGGAGTCTAATTTGTAACAATCTGATATTTAGGAAATGGAAAGAGAATAAAAAAGGAAGTTATAGGAGGGTATAGGATTGAGTAAGTGCTTTTGAGCCATAATTAGGGCATCATGCAACTAGGGTGCAGCAACCTGGGCAGCCCAGGCATCAACTTGTGGGGAGGGACGAAAAAATATCAGCTGCTGCTACAGCCATACAGTGGCATGGAATTAGCCATAAGTTATTGCTACCCCAATGCGTCCTGCTGGCCTGGGAGCCCAGTTGCTTGTTAAGCCTTTGCTTTGCACACCTATGACTTAAACCTTCTCCACCCTAACGTAAGTGGAACAAAACTTAACCTTGTCATAGCTGGGCACTGCTTACCTTAATTTCACCTCTATATAACACAAGATCAATGACAATGCAATCATTTTGTATGCCTGCTGACTGCCAAATCAGTTCAAAGTAAATAACCTTTCCACAAACACAAACAACTTATATTATTATTAATATTACCACTCAGTTTCTCTCTGTATCAAATCCTGGTATTTAAGGAAATCATTGTATAATAGAACAGTTTATTCTGTTTTTTAGAACTTGACAAAACAAAGGTCCAAATGCATGCAGCCCATGCTACTTTTCCTCTTGGATATGTGAAGAGATAATGAATGATTCTTGCTTTAACAGATAAGCTATTTAAATCAACAAAAGGTTGAAATGTTAACTTTAATTACCCATATTATACAGCTTCCACTTGTATGAATTTGGTTATTGTATTGTCCAATTTAAAATATGCTGTAGCCAGTATCATATTCAGGGACATAAAAGGTGCAACAGAAGATACATACTTTTAAAAAGGAAATAAAAGCTAACTGTAAAGCATGTTTCCCCAAGTTATAATATGATTTTAAATGCTAATAACATCGGGGTTAGGGTGGGTTTTTTGTTTTTTATTTGTTTTTAATAATAAATAGGGGCTGTGCGAAACAACTATGTTTTGTTTCGGTTTTGGATTCGGCCATTTCAGAGGACTGTGATTCATTTTTGTGTTTCAGATCACTGTTCTGTTTCAATTCGGCTGAATCTGCTTTGGAGTTTCGACACCGATTCAGAGATTCGGATTGGTCAGGGAGAAGCAGGGCCAGCTGAACAACTGCAGGTTCTCCCATGGCTCCTCCAGCTGTGCCTGCCTCTCCCCGGGCAGAGGGAGCTGCAGGAGTAGCCCCCATGGCTTCCCTGCTCCATCCCCTGCCCGGCCCCAGCATCCTGGCACTTAAAAGAAGGGCGGGGGGGGAAAGTCCCGCACTCACCAGATGTAGCAGCTGTGATCAGGGCCTCTGAGGGCTTGTAGCAGAGTCCCCCTGTGAAGCATAGGGCAGTGGAGGGCAACAAGGATTGTCCCCCCACCCCCCTCCTGGCACCTGCATAGCAGCTGCCCCATAGTGTAGGTGCGGGACAGCTTGGCAGGGTGCTGCGTGCTGTCTGGGAGCTGGGGCCACTGGGGCTGAGTGGTGCCGGGCTCTGCCTGACTGCTGGAGCTGCCCCAGCTCCCAGACAGTGCATGGCGCCTTGCCAAGTCATGCTGCACCCACATGATGTGACAGCTGCTGTGCAGGTGCTATGGGTTGGGGGGGCGGCAGCCAATCCCCACTGCTCCGCATTATGCAGAGGGGCTCTGCCATGAGGCCTCAGAGGCCTTGATGCCTGCTGCTGCGATCGGTGAGTGTGGGGCTTTTTGTTTTTTTTTAAAGTGCCAGGACGCTTTAAAGCACCCGGAGGCTGAGAGGTTTCCCTCAGGTAGCTGAGAAATGTCTACTTAAAACATTTGAACAGGAATACAGCTTTCATGAACCATAAATTTGAATTAGTACACAGAAATCCACAAGAAATTTCTTTCACATAAACAGAGACCTATACCCTGAAAAAGTAAATAAAAAAGTTACAAGCTCTCTGACTCTTAAAAATATTTTCTCCCAAGTTTCTCAAAAAAAAAAAAAAGATTGAAAATATTTGCATACAAGTAGTTGTATGTTTGTGACAGAAAAGCCTGAGGAAGCTGCTGATGGTGAAACACCTGTCAGCAATTCCACTGCAGCACATGATTGTTGCTGGCTTACAATACAAATATTTATTCTGAAACTAAAATTAAGCTGTGCCTCAATGGTTGTGGAAAAAAAAATGTTTAAAAATGCTTAAAATTGAGTAAGTAAATACAACTTGATACTTTTTTGTGCAATGAAATTTGTCTGACTGGCTCTAGTTTGGGCCTTTGCAGACTTTGAGGAAAGAAAAGAAAATAATCTCCCGTTACGTTTTAAAAATGCCATGACACTTTATCAAGAGTGGGATTTCGGGCACCAATGTCCTAACACAATTCCAACATAAGTAACTGACTACATTCAGTTAACTTGCCGTGTTTACTTGAATCCAAGACAACTCTGAATTTAAGATGACCCTCCAATAATTAGATTCTATACATGAAAAATGTATAAATGTGGTATAATTTTTGACATGTAGAATCTAATTATAGAAGGGTAGTCTTAAATGCATCACCCTTTACTGTTGCAGCAGGCATGCAGTGGTGGGGCACAGCTGGCAGGGGAGTCAAGTGGCCTGACCCCTTGCCCCTTTTGCACCTTACCCCTTCCTGCTTATTTCCCCACTACCACTTGCCCCCATGTGCTTGCGTGCCCCAGCACTTGCCTCCCTCTCCTCCACCATGGGCCTGTATCCCCTGGCATCTGCCCCACCTACCACTTGCTCCCCCTCCTACCTGGTCCCCGCTGAGGCCTCTGTCCCTTTGCCTGGCCATTTTGCGTTGCTTACCCTTTGGCTTCAGCTCTAGCCCTGCTCCAGTCTGGTGCATGGAGCACATGGTTGCTCTAGTCCTAGCCCAGCTTTGCAGCAGCAGTTGCATCAATGCCAGCTTTGATCCCTGCTGTTGTGTGGCTGGATTGGGGCTGGAGCAACCATGTGCTCTGTGGAGCCAGAGTCAGAGAGTAAGTGGCAACAGGGGTATGGATGAGGGAGCAGAGGCTGGGGGGGTGGGGGGAGGCAATGGGGGAGGAGGGGGCAGAGACAGTGGTGGGCATTGGCCCAACTCCAACTCAGATTGGAGCCAGAATTGGAGCTGAAGCAGCTGTCTGTCCAACTAGTACTTGAATCCAAGATGAGGGGCTTTCCTCGCCCCCCCCCCCCCATGTTAAATTGGGGAGAGGAGCCTTATCTTGGATTTAAGCAAATAGATAATATTAAATGTTGTTAAACTGTTGTCCTATTTTTCTGCACAGGTGACAACATTTAAATAGTGATCAATGAATAGAGCAAATTTCAGAAGCCCTCTGAATGAATTATGTTAATTAAATATAAGCTGTTATTGTATTGTTAGTAAATACTTTCTATTTATATGAAAAATGCATCTCTCCCCTCATTTTTATACTACCGGAAAGAAAGCAATTTATTCCTCTACAGAAGTGTCTTGTCAAATTATTAACATTCACTATATTTAACATGGAAAAATGATATTTTTAATATAAAATTTTGCTGCAAAGATGTCACTTGCAGAAAGTCACGTTTCTACTAGTCTTACACCCACAGTGTGGTGATTCGTGCATCCCTGAAGTACTTGAGATATATTCATGCACAGCAGATCCAGAAGCATTCAGTGCTTAATTGAAATAGGTTTGACAACCACCTCTGAATTGTTTCTATGGTATTATAAGTTGCTGTTGCATGAGACTTACTTAACAGAAGTAAAAAGATTGTTTGGAAAAAAAAAACAACCCCAAATGTAGTTGACCCTTGGAATAACCACTAAATATAATAAATTCCTGCCTGAGAGTTTCATATAATTTAAGCAAGGTATTATTTTATTAACCTAATGCCTTCAGACATACATTATTCATCAACAAAGTAACCCTTTTGTTGCCATCCAAAGATGGCTCCATAGGGGGACTTAAAACCCCTATACTTCAGTAAGTAAGGAATGTGAGATTATGCTTCCCACTATTCACATACGCTTCCACTGCTACACACAAATATACAAACAGAGAGGGTTCAGCTTTGTCTGCCCCCCCCACAAACTCAGCCATAGGCAATGGTAGGGAGGTAACAAACAGCATTCAAGAGAATGGACAATAGCGATTTCTTGTTGTAATTGGCATCTGAACTCAAATATCTTGGAAGCCATTTTAAGCTGACATGAGATGAGTTCTCAGGTACAGTTTCAATAGTACTATAAACCCTAATAGGCTGAAGCCACTGGCATGATTGCTCAAAGTGACTAGGAAGGGAAAGCTGGCTCAAAGTGAAATACTCTGAGTGCTCCCCCTTTCTAGATGGATAGTGCAGGAAAAGCCTATGGACAACATTGCCCACTACTTTCTCAGTCATTTTTTTTTCTGTTTTAGTGTGAGACTGCTTGGATGGTAATAAACAATTCATAGGAGGATTGAGGATCGGAGCTTTATTGTCATACCTTGGCTGGTAACATTGTCCTTTAGCTTACAACTGTTAATGTGTCAAACTGAAGGAACACTATGCCTACTGCCTCTCCTACAGCAGATGATTTTCTCATTTTGGGGTAGGCTTTTGAAACAATCTAACAACTTTTCTCTTTTTCTTCTTAAATATAACTGACCTCCCCTTCTGATCACTTCACAGTTCCCAGGGCCAGACTTTCGGAATGCTAGTGAAATGACTCTTTGGCAAAGTCCCTTTTTTTTTTTTTTTTTTTTTTACTGTTCATTAAGGAATGGGGGGCTTTGTTCTTGTTGCAGGGGAAGCACAAGGCCAGTTATTTGTGCTGGGGGAGGGAAGGGGATAGTCTGTAAACCCCTAACAACACTGTTTCAAAAGATGTATTGATTAAAATGTGGCCCTGGGCTTGGAATGGTCTACTGAAAATTTCCTAGAAGAACTCAGGCATAGTGGTCTGAGAAGATTTCTTTAAGCAGTGACAGAGGCCTCATACAGACATTCAGTTTCTTCTGGAAGAGTTGCTGCTCTCCCAGGAAAAACCATAAGTGTACAGATGTTCAGGCTTTTTCTCCCAGAGTAAACATGGCTGCTCCAGGAGAAAAATAACCTGAGAATAACCAGGGTTAAATCACTCCTGGCAGAGTTCTGCTGGGAGAGCAAATGTCTGTACATACTGTGGCTTCTCTCAAAAGAACACAGTCCTCCAGCATCCCCCACTTACTCCACAGGGAGACAGTGTTGTTCTCTTCCCCCTGTCTGCACAGTGCCAGCACTGCAAGGTCTCCACTCTTCAGGGCCTTTGGGTAAGTTTTTCCACTAGGAGAACAAACCTGGGAGAATTCCCCAAGCTGGATAAGCAAGGGATCCCAGCTGTTTTGACGGAAGCCCAGACCCTAAAAGTAACTGGATTTACACACAGATTTGTGTGGACAAGAGGATCTACTGATGGAGATCTGAAGGCTTGACTGGGTGGAGGAGTACAAGAATATTGCTCAGACATGCAGGGATAAAGTCAGGAAGGCCAAAGCACAATTGTAGTTGCAAGTGACATGGAGGGTAATAAGAAGGGTTTCTACAAGTATGTTAGCAACAGGAGAAAGGTCAGGGAAAGGGTGGGTCCTTTACTAAATGGGCGATGCAAACTAGTGACAGATGACAAAGAAAAGGCTGAAGTACTGAATACCTTTTTTTACCTTGGTCTTCACAGACAAGGTCAGCTCCCAGACTACTGCACTGGGCAGCACAATTTTGGGAGAAGGTGAGCAGCTCTCAGTGGTGAAAGAATAGGTTAGAGACTATTTAGAAAAGCTGGAAATGTACAAGTACATTGGGGCTGGATGCAATGCATCCAAGGGGGCTGAGGGAGTTGGCTGATGTGATTGCAGAGCCACTGACCATTATTTTTGAAAACTCATGGTGATCAGGGGAGGTCCTGGGCCATTAGAAAAGGGCAAATATAGTGCCCATCTTTAAGATAAAGAAGGAAGAGGATCCAGGGAATTACGGATGGGTCAGCCTCACCTCAGTCCCTGGAAAAGTCATGGATCAGATCCTCAAGGAATCCATTTTTAAGCAACTGGAGAAAAAAAAGTGATCAGGAACAGTCAGCATGGATTGACCAAAGGCATGTCATGCCTGACCAACCTGATTGCCTTCTATGATGAGATAACTGGGTCTGTAGATGTGGTGAAAGCAGTGTACGTGATATACCTTGACTTTAGCAAGGCTTTTGGTACGGTCTCTGATAGTCTCGCAGGTAACCTACAGAAGTATGGGCTGGATGAATGGATTGTGAGGTAGACAGAAAACTGGCTGGATCATTGGGATCAGAAGAAATAGTCAATAGCTGGATGTCTAGTTGGCAACTGGTATCAAGGGGAGTGCCTCAGGGGTTGGTCCTGGGGCTGTTTTTGTTCAATATCTTTATCAGTGAACTGGAAGATGGAATGGAGTGCATCCTCAGCAAGTGTGCAGATGACACCAAGCTGCGGGGAGTAATAGATCTATTAGATGGTAGGGCTAGGATTCAGAGAGACCTCAACAAATTGGAGTATTGAACCAAAAGAAATCGCATGAGATTCAATAAGGAGAAGTGCAAAATCCTGCATTTAGAACAATCCTGGGGACCAACTGGCTAAGCAGCAGCTCTGCAGAAAAGGATCTTGGGGTTATAGTGGAGAGGAAGCTGATTATGACCCAACTGTGTGCCCTTGTTGTGAAGAAGGCTAACAGCATTCTGGACTGCATTAGTAGGAGGATTGCCAGCAGATCAGGGGAAGTGATTATTCCCCTCTATTCAGCACTGGTGAGGCTATATCTGGAGTACTGTGTCCAATTTTGGGCCTCCCGCTATAGAAAGGATGTGGACAAGTTGGAGGGAGTCCAGTGGAAGACAACAAAAATGGTATGGGGCCGGGGCACTTCGCTTATAGGGACAGGCTGAGGGAACTAAGCTTATTTAGTCTGCAGAAAGGAAAGACCAAGGGAAGATTTGATAGCAGCCTTCGACTACCTGAAGTGTGGTTCCAAAGAGGATGGAGGTGGACCGTTCTTAGTGATGACAGATAACAGAACAAGGAGCAATGGTCTTAAGTTACATCAATGAAGGTTTAGGAAAAACTCTCTCACTAGGAGGGTGGTAAAGCAATGGAATGGGTTACCTAGAGAGGTGGTGGAATCTCTATCCTGGGAGATTTTTATGGCCTGGTTCAACAAAGCCTTGGCTGGGATGATCTAGTTGCGGGTGGGTCCTGCTTTGAGCAGGGGGTTGGACTAGATGACCTCCTGAGGTCCCTTCCAACCCTCACTTTCTATGATTCTGTGAGTGGTGGCAGCATCTGGGCCATTGAGCACCGTGCTGTGATTTGGTGAGGGATGATGTTTTGCATTATGGTATCTGACCTTTTATGCACCCTAGCAGCAGACTGAATTATACCACACAAGGCAGAAAACAGGTGGTAAGCAATGCAATGCTTCTACAACAAGTACTAATGCAGGGATTCCATCTTCCTTATGTAAGAGAAGGAAAACCCCACCTTGCTTAAATAAAGAAGCTAAGCACTAATTATTCTTCTTTTTAATGGATGGGGAAAACAAAGGTGGAAAGGTTAAAAGGATTTGTCCCAGGACACAAAGGCAAGATTAGAACATACAGTACCTTTTTTTCCTTGTCATAACTATGTTTAATTCACTGTGTTATGCAGCCTCCCCTTTATTGGGGTCTCTGTTTTTGTGGCAAGTGATCAGACTTGGTGTTCCACAGGGAAATCAGATTTGTCTTCAGGCCTCTGGAGAAGGCAGATTTCAGCAGTACTAATATTATGTGGAGCATCTTAGCTCAGCCCCTGGCACGGATCTTTGAGAGTTCCTGGTGCTCTGGTGAAGTGCCCGAAGATTGGAAGAAGGCCAATGTGGTGCCTATCTTCAATAAGGGGAGGAAAGTAGATCCGGCATACTACAGGCCCATCAGCCTGATCTCTATCCTGGGGAAGGTCTTGGAAAAAATTATCAAAGAGGCCGTCCTTAACAGACTGGCTGACGGCAACATCCTGAGGGATAGCCAGCATGGGTTTGTTGCGGGTAGGTCTTGTCTGACCAATCTTATTTCCTTTTACGACCAGGTGACCTATCACCTGGACAAGGGAGAAGAGACTGATGTCATATATCTTGACTTCAAAAAAAGCCTTCAATCTGGTATCCCATGATCACTTCTTGGCAAAACTGGCCAACTGCGGTCTCGGCCTCACCACGATCCGCTGGCTGGGGAATTGGCTCCGCGGTAGGACCCAGAGGGTGGTAGCTGATGGAAGTCAATCGTCATGGTGCCCTGTGACCAGTGGGGTCCCTCAAGGCTCTGTCCTAGGGCCTATACTATTTAACATCTTCATTAGTGATGTAGACATTGGTGTCAGAAGTGGACTGGCCAAGTTTGCCAATGACACCAAACTCTGGGGTAAAGCATCCACACTCGAGGACAGAAGGGTGATACAGACAGACCATGACAGGCTCAGGAATTGGGCGGATGAAAACCTGATGGTGTTCAACACCAAAAAATGTAAGGTTCTCCACCTCGGGAGGAAAAACCTGCAGCACGCTTATAGGCTCGGTAGTACTACACTGGTTAGCACTATGGATGAAAGGGACTTGGGGGTTTCATAGTTGGTAGGGTCGGAAGAGACCTGAGCAGATCATCAAGTCCAACCCCCTGCCATGGGAAGGAAAGAATGCTGGGGTCAAACGACCCTGGCTAGGTGTCTATCTAGCCTTCTTTTAAAGACCCTCAGGGTAGGAGTGAGCACCACTTCCCTTGGAAGTTGGTTCCAGATCCTAGCCGTCCTGCTGTGAAGTAGTGCCTCCTGATATCCAGCCTGAATCTACTCTCCGTCAACTTATGGCCATTATTCCTTGTTACTCCCAGTAGTGCTCAGGGGGAACAGGGACTCTCCCATTGCCTGCTGGTCTCCCTTGGCCAGTTTGTAGATGGCCACCAGAACCCCTCTCAGTCTTCTCTTGTGAGGCTGAACAGGTTCAGGTCCCGTAGCCTCCACTCATAGGGCCTGCCCTGCTGCCCCCTGATCATGTGAGTGGCCCTCCTCTGGACCCTCTCAATGTTGTCCACATCCTTCCTGAAGTGTGGCACCCAGAACTGGACGCAGTACTCCAACTGTGGCCTGACCAATGTCATATAGAGGGGGAGGATCACCTCCTTGAACCTGCTCGTGATACATCTGTGGATGCATGACAAGGTGCGGTTGGCCTTCCTGACTGTATCCCCACATTGGCAGCCCATGTTCATCTTGGAGTCTATGATGACTCCAAGATCCTTTTCTGCCTCTGTGCCTACAAGAAGGGAGGTCCCCAGCCCGCAGGTATGGTGCTGGTTCTTTCTCCCTAGGTGCAGTACCTTGCACTTGTCAGTACTGAATCCCATCTTGTTCTCATCCGCCCACCCCTGTAATCTGTCCAGATCCAATTGCAGCCTGTCCCTCCCTTCTAGTGTGCTCACTTCTCCCCACATCTTAGTGTCATCTGTGAATTTGAACAAGGTGGTTTTCTCCCCCTCGTCCAAGTCACTGATGAAGATATTGAACAGTGTGAGCCCGAGGACCGAGCTCTGGAGGACCCCACTGCCCACATCCCTCCAGGTCAAAAATGACCCATCCACCAACACTCTCTGGGTGCAGCCCTCCAGCCAATTGGCGACCCATCTGACTGTGTAGGCATCGACACCACAATCTCCTAATTTTTTAACGAGAACGGGGTGAGACACAGTGTCGAAGGCCTTCCTAAAGTCCAGAAAGACTACGTCCACCGTGACACCTGTGTCCAAGGATCTTGTGACCTGGTCATAGAAAGCCACTAGGTTGGTCTGACAGGACCTGCTTCTAATGAACCCATGTTGGTTGCCCCTAAACATACACTCCCCTGCTTGCTCCTCTCAGATGTGCACCTGGATAATTTTCTCAAAGAGCTTCCCCAGGACTGAGGTAAAACTAACAGGCCTATAATTTCCTGGGTCCTCCTTTCCCCCTTTTTTGAAAATGGGGACAACATTGGCCCTTTTCCAGTCCTCTGGCACCTCACCAGAGCACCATGAGTGCTCGTAAAGCTGAGCCAGGGGTCCCGCAAAGACCTCTGCTAGTTCCCTCAGAACTCTGGGGTGGAGATTGTCAGGACCTGCTGATTTGAACATATCCAGTCCCACCAGAAGTTCCCTGACTAGGTCCTCTCTGACCCTGGGCCTGGCTGTCCACAAGATGATAGGCCACAAGATGAACATGAGCTTTCAATGTGATACTGTGGCTAGTAAAGTGAACAAAACGCTGGCCTGCACCCATAGATGCTTCTCAAGTAAATCCCAGAATGTCATTTTCCTGTTGTACTTGGCCTTGGTAAGGCCGCAGCTGGAGTACTGTGTCCAGTTTTGGGCTCCACAATTCAAAAAGGGTGTGGAGAAGCTTGAGAGAGTCTAGAGGAGAGCCACGTGCATGATCAGAGGTCAGGAATACAGACCTTATGATGAGAGGCTGAGAGCCATGGGACTCTTCAGCCTGGAAAAGTGCAGGCTCAGTGGTGATGTGGTGGCCACCTATAAGTTTATCGGGGGTGCTCACCAGGATCTGGGGGAACGTCTGGTCACCAGGGCGCCCGAAGGGCTGACAAGGTCAAACGGTCACAAACTCCTCCATGACCATTTCACGCTGGACATAAGGAAGAACTTCTTTATTGTCCAAGCCCCCAAGGTTTGGAATAGACTGCTGCCAGAGATGGTTCAAGCACCTACCTTGAACACCTTTGAATATTTATCTTGCTGGGATCCTATGATCCCTGCTGACTTCCCGCCCCTAGGGCAGGGGGCTGGACTCAATGTTCCGCGGTCCCTTCCAGCCCTAGCGTCTATGAATCTTAAGCTTTCTCCTCACAGCTTCCCATGAGTTGTTGCCTTTCAGGAACTGAAAGGCAAGGCCATCATTAGGCTGCTGTAACAGAAATGGTTAATGTCCCAGGATCTTTGAAAAGTGCCTTGACAAGCTGTAAATCCTTGTGAGCTATGTAAGAGAGTCTATCTTTTAATTTAAAATGTCTAAACATTTTTACATTTCATATTTCTTCTAGGATTCACAGCTCTGGGCTTTATGTGCCTCAAAGGCAAAAACAGTCTCACAGATGAAGGCTCAGCAATGTAAGAGGAATTATAAACTCTGATGTTCCAATTTAATGATCCACAGGTGGAGAACACATCTCTGCAAATTTTTTATCATCAAGGCCACTCTAATTTCCTTGGGTCTGCTGCCATATAAAAGACAGTATACATTCATAAGACCAGGTGGGCAAATATAGCTTTTCTGTGGCCTTATGGAAGAATTTTATAGGATTTTGGATAGAAAGCTATATTTGTATCATGATGAAATACTACCCCATTCTCTTTTCTACTTTCTGCAGTTATTTCCAATTTAGAGCACTAAAGATCATGCCATTTGATAGACTCAATTTTTTACACTTATTTTTTTATCCATGAATATTAGTCATGAAAGCTAATGTTATGTGGATAGGCATTGCATAAGGACAGTATTGATTCTATAAATCTGCCACTCTTAAAAATAATGTGCTATATCAAATGGGTTGATAAAGTCACACATCTTAGTCTTAATGGAAGCAGCAGAAGTGTAAAAAATTGAAGTCTAACATTAAAGTCTTTATGGTAAGCAAATTAAGTCAAAATTTGGAAGAATTTGTTTTTGTTCCTAATACATATAGGATTGCTTCCTCCTCTGTGATCCCCTAGAAATGACGCATCAACCTCCCAGTAAAAAGGAACTTCCTTGTGAATGAAGGGGGAAAAAAACAAACCAAAACAACTCTCCCCCACAAAAGCTGAAAGACCCATTTGTGACTTTTTTTAGACAGTGGGAATCAACCTATAAGATATGGAAAAAAGAACGGTTCAGGTGAGATAGAGAACTGAATGAAGCAACCAAAATAAAAAAAACCACTGTACCTTGTTCCTGTTTGATCCTCTCTCTCTCTGCATAGCCAGCAGCAAGCATGTTAATTCTGTTTAGCCATCTGAAATTATATTAAAAAAAGGAATGATACTAATTCAGCTTATTAACTTGGGGACTTTGCTACTAAAATGACGTTATAAGCCATCTGAAGAAGATACAGGACACTGTTATTTTACATATAAGACAGCTGTTTTTTGTGATACTTTTATTCATGGTGTCTCCAAAGATCTATAATTTTGCTGCTGAACAAATTGTTTCCATACCAAAGATTCTGTTTCAAATAGAAAAGCTTAAATGATGGTAAACATCTGTAAAGT
This sequence comes from Alligator sinensis, assembly GCF_000455745.1. Classification (NCBI taxonomy): domain Eukaryota; kingdom Metazoa; phylum Chordata; order Crocodylia; family Alligatoridae; genus Alligator; species Alligator sinensis. Next base: position 223,927 of record NW_005842503.1, read on the forward strand.
AAAAGACTTTGAAATAATCAAAGACCCATTAAGCTTACTGCTCTCACATGTGCCACCATACCAATATACCCACTGTTCTGACTTCTCAAGAAAAAATGCTGTTTTACAGAGATTTAAGCAATATTTTAAGGCCTGATTTGGCATCTTAGCAGGGGAAAAGATCAGAACCCAGTAGTCAAAAGAATAGGTTTACTTCTAAACAGACAGGGAGAGTTTAATTATGACATTATGTTTTTTAAAGCTTACCTACAGTGCAGAGTACAAAGGGATGGGAATACATCAGAACCTGCTTTTGTGTTTGAGTTGAGGAGACAAAGGGAGGGAAAGGTAGTTGCCTCAAAACACAATTCATGTTTAAGGCACTAACCTCTACTTAGACCTGAAAAATGTATTTCCATAAGCGGAGTGAATTAAAAATAAACTACAGTTATTCTCGTCATTTAGCAATGCTGTCATTGTCAAACAGACATTCAGCTGCCTGTAGCTATACATTGCTTCAACCTGCACTCTAACCCACAGGGGGCTTTCAGTGTATTCATTTTCCAACTGTTCACTCTATATCAGCTCCTCCCTCAATGAGATTTTAAACCAACCTGACAACCTCGCATTGGTAAATCTGGAATTATTTACCCAAGACATACCATTGCTGAGTTTTAGCAGACCTTGCTTTTTAAGCTAGTAGTTTTACTACAGTTTTATTACAGTTTTAGTAAGCTGGCAGTTTTACTGCTTAAATATATAATAAAATGAGAAGGACAACAAAAAATAATATATTTCTTATTGGAAGAATGTATTCTTCCAAAATACCTGCTTCAGAAAACTGTAAAGGATTGGCTTTCTTTGCATAGTGTATGGAAGCAAGTAGAATCCAGTATTTTCCCCACAAATGAAGATAGCATCCTTTGCAAGTGTTCTCAAACATGAAGTTTCCAAGGCATTTCAGTGGGTGGTAACCAAGCCATCAGATCATGATATGCAGTAGCTCTCACTGAAATAAAGACCATGGTGTGGTGTTTGACAATTGATAGGGTCCATCAATTGCTCTATGTTAAGAAGAGCAGTAATAACACTACTCTTGCTGCAAGGATGGAACATCTGATATTAACAGCTAATGTTATCATGGGAGAGATGGAAGAAAAGGAAGACAGAATGAAGGAACCTAAACTTTCAGGTACTGTAGTTAATAGCTGCTGTACATTTAAAAAAATAATTGGAGTTTTAAGGCAAAAAACACAAATCAACCAATCCTGCCACAGAGAAGTAGTCACATCTTAAATCACCATAAGAGTGCCATCCAAACTTTACATTAAATTCATCACAAAGGCCTGG
>NW_005842503.1:225265-226035 GCF_000455745.1 Alligator sinensis
ATTTCTGCCCGTGGTGTATTAGACAAAAACGATAGAGCCTTGTTTGTGACACAGATGTTGTCTCCAATAACTAAATGATATTAGCTACTTTTAAAGCAGGTAATTTTGTTGACAGAAAATGTTGCTTACTGGAAATGAAATCTCATGATAAACTTGAAGAAATACAGCATATTGATCCACAATTACTGATTTAAAACATCTAATTATCAGTTCCATGATTTGGAACACTACCTACTATAGACTATACAAGTGGAACAAATGAAATTCTCTCCTGCATGCTTTAATATTACAAAACACTTAAGGACCATTTCTTCTTGAGTGGTTTGTAAATTTGGGTGCTAAAAGGACAATTTTGACTTCTGCAACTTATTTGATAATATAAAAAAAGATACTGCACATAAACATGTGGTTCCACAGCAAAGCTCCTTTAGCTATGTTAAATTTCTCAGTAAGGATCAGAACACTTTCGTGTATAAGCAATGGTCAGAATGAAACCTATTGCAGTAAGTATAGACTGTAGGGGAAGTTGTAAAACCCTTCTGAAGAAAATAAAAGGAATAAAATACTCCACTATTAAGGAGAGATGTTAGGGGTTATTAAGTTACAAAGACAATTAGTATTCATTGGCACAGATGTATATTGTTCTGTTACAAATATGAAAAGATATAGTAAAAATACACTTGAAAAAATTCTGAAAATTCTGTGATACAGTCTACCTTCCCTGGTTCGTAAGCTGGATCTTCATAACCAGTGTTTATTCACCGGGGGGG
>NW_005842503.1:226066-242001 GCF_000455745.1 Alligator sinensis
AGGGGGGTGATTCCAGCGCTGCCTCTAACTTGGCACCTGCGGTGGGTGCCCCCCTCATTCATGCCTAGTGATGTTGCTGCATATCCCTTGCAAACATCTAAAGCAAGGAATTTTGTGACTGATCTCAAAACTTTGTGTATATAAATGTCATATATTTAATAACTTTTATATGAAGTTGCATACATCAAAATTAATTATTATTTTACCTTATTCTACACAACAGAATATGTAATGTTCAGAGCCAGATAACGAGCTGATGCCCTGAAGGGTCCAAGCGACAACAGTAACCATTTGTACTCTGACCATGAAGCAGAGATGCTATTACTGGAAATTTAAAGGAGGCCTGAAATATGGAAGCCTTTAAGAAAGATTTTAATATGGCTAGTTCTAAAATTATACTTGTCCCCTTTGTTTTGGTCTGAAGGGAGTAGCTGTAGGAGGAAGATGTTTGTAAATAGCAAAAACTTGGCTAGCTTCCAGAAGGCAGAACATTGGCACAGTGGGATATGAACATAGACATTCAGAATACTATCCTGCCCCAAATTTACCCATGATGTGGCTTTCAGCCCTGAAGATGGTATTTTAACATAGCTATAACTGTCTGCTTTGACTAGGAGATAGTTTTCCAAAGGGGAAAAATGTTAGAGGTAAGCTAAATGTTGATCTCATCAACCAAGAAAGAAGAGCATTTCTCTTTAAGTAAAGGATCAGGTTAGCAAATACATAGTAAATGCATCAAGAAGCATAAAAGATGATCGTAGGAAATAAAAGTTACCCAAATAACAGGATTAGGACATTAAATAGAAACCTAAAGCCATGCCTGTACTAGGAGCTCTTTAATGGTATAGGACAGGGGTAGGCAACCCCTGGCACAGGTGCCAGAGTGTGGTACATGAAAGCATTTTGCTTGGCATGCATGCCTTGGGGCAGACAGCAGAGAAGGGGCCAGGGTTGCACTGCCACAACAAGGATCGGGCCCCTTGCAGCTCCTCCTCTGTCTGCCCCTGGCACACCAACATCTTACAAAGTGAGGTTGCAGGTGTTTTTGGCACTCTGCCCAAAAACACTGCTGACCCCTGGTAAAGGAATATCTACTGTGATTAAACTAAATTGGCAGAGCTGTGCTTTTACTTTGTACAATATTCTGCTCTCCTCTCTTCCTCCCTCTCCCCTTCAACAGAGCAAATTATATTGATAAAAGTGCAGTTTTCCTAATATAACAGCCCCTACCTACATTGGGGCATCTGCTGGTACAGCTACAGCAGTAAGGAATCAAGCTCCTCATACCACTAACAAAGCTATGCTGGCTGGTAACAACTGACCCTATCCTTTAAACACTAACAAGACTACAGGCAGCCCTCAGACTTATGACGCAATCGGTTCCTGAAAATGGCATCTTAAGATGAAACGCTGTAACTCGGAACCAATTTTTCCACAGGAACAATGTTATAAAAGGGGGACTGGCTCCTTTAAAACACTCGACACAGATGAATCCAGCTGGTAAGTCTGTTGTGGTGGGGGGAGGGGAGGGAAGGAGTGGAGGGGGTAGATCAACACTCCCACAGTGAGGGAGGGACAGGGGTTGGGGCAAGCGCTGCCCAGCTGGGGCACAAGGGGTGCGGGGAGGGGGTGAGGTGGCTCCCGCTGCTGCGCACTGCCATTCTGGGAGCCACCCCCCTCTCCGCCACCCCAGCTGGGCAGCACTTGACCAGCTCCTGTCCCAGCCCCAGCCCCAGCCCCAGCCCCTCCCTTGTTGTGGAGACGCTGCTCTGCCCTCCTACAGCCCTTCCCTCCCTTCTACCCACCATCACAAGGGACCTACGAGCTAGAAGCAGCTGTGTCGAGGGTCATAAATTCAAAACCCACATTGGAACCTGGAAACGGTGTGAATTTATAAAGGTTGTAAGTGTCGTTCGTCATAACTCGAAAAGTCATAAGTCAAGGACTGCCTGTATGCATTCTAACATGCATATTTTGTGGGCATAGGAGTGTGTATGCATAAATGCACATATTATTCGTGTACCCTGTTCATGTACATATATAAATCCTTAACCACTAAAAATGCTTAATCAAATAATTGATGTTGAAATTTAACTATTCAGTAAAGTTATGTTTTTAGGCATTTCCTACTTACTTTTCTCTGCCTGAAGTACATGGTACAAATTGTGCTGAAAAGAACTGCATAATGTATAATAAAAGCACATGTCAGAAACTTGACAAGAAGAATGAACAGAAATGACTGAATCTTTTTTCTATTAATAAAAATGTTTCAGAATATCTTCATATATCAGGGCTAGTGCAGGATGTGATACTTGCTATTAAATGGCAAATGCTTTCTTATACTAGCTCTGTATTTTATTAATCAACTTTATGGAACTTGGTAAAGATAGTTTGCATTTAAATGTGTAAAAAAACGAGAGCAGATTTCAGTCTAATATATTTTTATGAACTAAAATGTAAATAAGTCAATCATGATGGAAAGTTTAAAAAAGAGAAATAAATCAAATTACTAAGATTAGTCCAAGACCACTGAAACAGTTTTTAATTTAATTTTTTACTTTTAAATGCATTATTTAATTTTGTGATATATTTGGCATAGCATATGCCAAACCTCAGAGACAGGGCACCTCTTCACACAATGCTGGTTTACCGATGTAAATTTTACTTGTGTTCAAACTCACAGTATTTTTAGAATGGTCAGGATATAATTTCATTATTGCAGAGGACATTTTGTTCAATTTTTAGTGAACTGCATTCTTAGTGACTAGTCTATCTAGCAGAATTGTATAACTGTCAACCAAATGCAAAAACTTTACAAAGAATAAGGTTTCAAAGTCCCTCTGATTGCAAATGACTTTCAAAAGCTCACAACTGACATAGCTGCTTTTGAAAACTTTATCAGATATCTATATTTGAATAAAAATAATGATAAATATAAAACTAATTTACTTTCTGGTCAAATGTCATCAGCAAGAAATGGAAGTTTTCTGAAACTGAGTTGCCAAAAAGCAGCTGAACATGGCAAATATATTAAAGGTGTCAACATTACTAAAGTATTTATGAGCTGGTTTCACGGATTGTCTTTGCTTGACTTTTATATTTAATTTAGAAAGGTATTCATCATCTTACTTGTCAATGTTGTCTTCACACACAAACCCAAGGGAGCAGGATTCTCAATTTAAGATGGGAAACTTTAATTCAGTTTCTTTTACTATATATTTGGCTTCCATTATATTTGTCATAATAAATGGATTCCATTTGATGTTTGGGGAAAATAAAAAAGATATAGTAGTAAACACATTAATAGACATCGAAATCCCAATGTTTTCATACCATCCATTCAAACAAGTTAAAGGTATACCTTGCTTAAGTCTTTCTGAAAATTAAAGCATTTAATAAGATCGCAGAAGTGGACAAAAATTCCAACTCCCTTTTCCCAGCCTCTCAACCTTCATACGTGGTAGTTTCCAACAATGAATAAAGCCTAAATCATATCCCTTCCATCTACCCTTTCTTCCTGTGTGATCAGGACAGTATCACTCTTCCAGTTAAAGTATTCAGCTCTTCAAAATGGGATTTTGAGGAGTTAAGAGAGCTTAAGCCTTGAGTTGGGCCATTGCAAAGAGTGATTTTTGACTATTGTTCAATGCTAAACTCTCAGTTGTGGGCCCTCACCACCTATGCTGGATCAGGCCCCAAAGTAGCACTTTTACAATAATAGTTATTTTATCTTCTGAACTGAAAACCCTGCAGAGTTCTGCTTTCTTTAGCCATGGTACATGAAACCAATCACTGTTGGCATTGCTTCAAAGAAATATTGATGAAAACCTTGTTTTTACTTGGTTGAACCTTCCTATTTGGTTGATAGTTGTGAAGATCTATTTAATCTCAAAGGTGATTTTGATTTTAAAAGTTTCAGTAAGATCATTTTGGCATCAAATAAATATTAAAAATATGATTTCATCTGAAAGAAATAAGATGCCCTTTATGCACCTCAAACTTAACATTAAAATGAAGACAACTCTATAACATGTTAAACTCATGCCCTTCAGAGTAAAGCATTATACTCAAGAGTGGTTTTCTATACAGTTGCATTGGGTTTTGTTACCTGTTCATGTCATCCAGATGTTCAGCAGCAAAATAAAAACTTTTGATCTTAGGATGGCAGGCTTTGAATGCACTGTGGGGGAGAAAAAAATACAATGATATAAACAGTAATCATATGACCTTTCCTTTTCAAGGTTTAGATAGGCACCCAAGTTACTTAATGAGTTGATACTTGCTTAGTTGATTAGGAAAACAAAGGACATTCTGAAAAATCTTATCACTTTTAGGATCCATCTAGTTGTCTCTCATTATAAAGACAAGTATCATCTGCCTACAAACAAAAGTAAGAGTCGGCACAACACGCATTTCCATAATGGGTGTTAAGGAACTGTTAGACAATTGTGTGTGCATGGGTGGAAGCGTTAAAAGTGTTTCTAGGCAGAATACTGATTGAAATATTTACTTGATATAACAGAAAATCTCAGTCCCTACAACTTTTCAAAACGTCAGTGCCTTCAGTATTCACTTTAGCTCTAACAAAAGAAAATCAAATAGAAAAACGTGATGTGATGATTGATTTTTGACAAGCAGTAGCACATCAACAGGGTGTTTTTGCGGTCATTGAGAATGATGGGCAATAGCATGTCATTGTTCCTTCCTGCCAAAGTAATCAACATGACTGAATTTCAACAGTTTTTTAATATATGATATATTATGTGGGATAAATTACTGAAAGCAATTTTAAGCAAAGTATGAATATAATTTTAATAAGTAAAAAGATATTGGAAATTATACATGGATACTTATGTCAAAGCTATATTAATTTACAATGTAGAAATACTTTAAAAAACTGGCTTAAAGACCATTTGAAAATAAGCAAAAGTGCCTAGCAAACTCAAATTTTAAAAGAAAACAGTATTTTATATTAGGTGCATTGTCCTTATTTGTAAGAAAGAACAATTTAAAAAAAAAATTTTGGTCTTTAAATATCTTTAAATATTAACAGAAAGCAGGGAATGCGACTTGTAAAGAGAGAGGAAAAGGATTTTTCTATGTGTTAGTACATCACAATGTTACACAAGTGAGAACAGATGTTTAGCAGCATCTGTTTTGTTAAAAAAAAGATATAATCAAGTTGCTGAGACCCAAAACTTGACTTCAGTAAAATTGTTGTAACATCTGTCATCTAATTTCTAGCTACCTTATTTGCTTTATTTCCCATTCATTCAAAAACACTGAATAGCCTTATTTGTTCTACTATCCTGTAGAAAGCACACAGAATGAAAAATGTAAATGAATTGAAATTATCAGGGATTAGTGGATATCATCAGCAATGCTGTTTCACCAACAAGAAATTAAATAAAGTATAGCCAGGTGTATATTGGAGTCATGAAAAAACAGAAATACAGGAAAAAGCAAAAATATAAAATACATTTTTATTTTTGACACTTTTTTATAGGTTTATTTAAAAAATATAATTTTTAAATAAAAATATCTTTATTTTTGTTTGTTATTTAAGGAAGCTTAAACTAAAAGGAAAATAATGAGTTTCCTTTTTAAATGAGAATGCAAAACATCACAGGCAATGATTACTTTTTCAGCAGTTTACACTATTTCAATCACGCTTGGAAAACCAAAAGTAGAAAAACATGCTTAAAAAAAAACCAAACACATTTGAACGTCATCGACAGTGACAACGATGTCTGCTGAATGTTAAAGAAAAAGAGAAAGAACAAACACGAAAAATTCCATTTAGCAAGCAATGCACAAAAATTTCAGTGGTAATGATCCTGAACACGTATGGGTACAAGCATACACATGAAAAAACAGGTACATATATACACCAAAAGCATAAACTAGAGAGAAAGTAATTTTAGAGCTTCAGGCCAGATCCCAAATGCAGATAAGCAGGTGCTGAACTATCGGCTTCAGTTAGTTTCCTCTAAGTCAGGACAAACTTTTAATGTCAACAGACAGCTGAAACATGAATTTTGAAAACTTCTCTAGTTAGTCCTGAATAAAGTTAAGATTTGTGCCTGACATAGATTTGAACATTTCCTCTAAAGGCCTTTCATTAATTTTATACTTGAAGTGCTTACTTGAGAACAATAATAAACTCCAATTAACCTGTTTCCTGCAAATACACTGTTATTGATATTAAAATAATTACACAAAACTACAGCTAAATATTTACAGAAAAGCCATCAATACCTTTAAAGCAAACTTCAGATAGCTATTGTGCAGTTAAACGTTTGATTTTTTATTGCAGAATCTAACATATGCAAAGAAACTTTACTGATATAAATAATCGGCTTTAGAAGAAAATCCCACATGGTTATGAATCAGGAAAAATTCACCCCTTAAAGGGTTCTTCCTTTTTTCTTTTCATTGTAGTGTATAATTTCAAACACACTTACTATTTCTTGCGGCATTCACTGGCTCTGTCAATTTTAAATTCAGGTAGGCTGATGAATCCTTCTGCTTTTTCATCCTATGGAGACAGTTCCACATGTTACTCAGATTATTGAGGTGTATGGAAAAAATATCTGTTTTTTGTATAGTCTTGTATAGTCTCTTTTGTATGTGTGGCAAGCCATCCTTGCCTTATGGCTTCCCTGATTATTTTAGTCTCCAATCCATATATGCTCTTGATTTTCATGACCCAATCCAAGTATGAGTTCTCTTCCAGCCTACTGAATTAAGAGAGTAGTAAAACACTGGAGCAGGCTACCTAGAGAGGTTGTACAAATCTCCATCCTTAGAAGTTTTTAAGACCCGGGAGACAAAGCGTTGGATGGAATGATCTAGCTGGGGATGGTCCTGCTTGGAGCAGGGGGTTGGACTAGATGACCCCCTGAGGTCCCTTCCAACCCTCATTTTCTATGATTCTATAATTGTCTTTCCATTTGTTTGTGTTCATTCCCAGGTCTATCATTTATACAGTTATATTTTCACAGCAGCATGCTCTTCATTTTTATTGTTTGGGATACTTATCAGCAGGGATCCAGGTTATCCGGTTCCCATGGGAAAACAGAACCCCCCCTCCCCCCCAGCAGTTTATCTATTTTTACTGAGAAAAATGCAAATTTCTCATTTTAATGGAGAAATGCATGGATTTTCCATTTTTGCAAAGAGCTCTCTGCAGGCTGGCAGAGTTCCAACCTGCAAGGGGCTAGGGGGAGTGGGAGGAGGGTGGTCAGGCAGGGGGTGCCATGTTCATTGAGGGACTCAATTTTATATAGTACTTTGAGAAGCCTTTAGCTCTTCTGTGCTTTGGGTGGTATACAGACCAAAATAGATGCCATTTTTATTAAGTACTATTTACTGGATTTATTTGAATCCAGAACAGAAGTTTTCCCATTCAACATGGGGGTTAAAGGCCTTCATCTTAAATCTGAGTACAAATAGGGAGGAGGAGAGGGGAGGGAGGATGATAGTGGCTCTGGCTGAGCACAGAGTCAGAGTCAGAGCAACTGCCACTGCCTGCTCCATTCTCCCGCACTCTTGCCACTACTTAACTTCCTGTTTCAGCTCCAGCTGGGACACTGCTTGAACCCAGTAAAGGCAGCATGGAGCACAGGCTGCTTCCATCCCTCGACTGGCCATGCAGTGGTGGCGGTGACACTAGCTCTGGCTCCAGGGCTGAAGCTGCTGCCACCGTTACATGGCCAGACAGGAACCCAAGGCAGCACATGCTCTGTGCTCTCCTCCATAGGCCAGACTGGCACCCCAGCCAGAGCTGGAGCTGCAATGGGAAGAAGTATGTAAATGATACAAATCAGCCAGATTTGTACTTCTTTGGAATTATTTAAAGAAATGGGACCTTAGGCAGCCAAATGGTTGTTTTGGAAAGCACGGAGTATATAATTTAGCACCTAAATCATAATTAAAATCAAAATACAACACATTAGAATAGAACCTGATTGAGAAACAAGCCAGTTTTGCGTAATTGCAGGGCTTCAGGAACTGTCATTGATTTCAATGATTACAACTAAATAAGGCACTTTTAATGGTACATAAAATGAAGACTGTAATCCCATCTCTAGCTTATAATGATAGGGATACAAGACTAACTTTTCTTTTCTAATTTTGAGTAATGAGAAAATGGAAACTTTGTGAAAGACTATGAGCTTAGGGTAATACTGAGATGAGCAGTTCTTCCTTATGCTAAAAAGGCAAATTTTAAAGGCCAAATCCTGAAAACTCAGGCCCCTGGCACATATTCATTTAATAGTATGATGAGATCAGATCCCTGATCTCAACAATCATACCTCCTGCTATGCCACAGATGTATGGCAGGACACACCATTTTGGGATCATATCCAATGGCACCATTACTACTTGTCAGTTCAGGAGGATCCCAGGCAAGTTGCAATGGCAAGTTGAAAGCTGGGTACCTGAAGCCAAACTGAACTGGAGTGGCTTCTGGGTTGGAACCAACAATCCGCTGTTTAAGACTCCTGTGCAATCCCAGGGCTGCACTGGGACCGCTTGAGACTCCTGTGTAGCCCCAGGACTGATTTTCAGTCTCAAAGATCCAGCCCTAGGACCGCACACGAGCTGGTTCCAGATCCCTGAATAGTCTTGGAGCTTGGATTGATAATTGCAGATGCTGGGGCCGGTTCAAGACTCCTGTGCAGTCCTAGAGCTGGGACAATCACATGATTGTCAGTCCTAGCCCTAAGACCACACCAGAACCAATTCCAGACCCCCTGACTATTAGTGCAGGCCAGTCCCAAACTCTAGTGTTGTCAGATGGGACAATCAGTTGATTGCTGGTCCCAGACCCTGGACTTCACTGGATCCAATTCCAGACTCCCGTGTGTTCCTGGGGCTAGGACTGATAATCAACTGATTGTTGGTCCCAGACTGAGAACTGCACCGGCATCTTAAGAGGCATAACTGGATGTCTGAGTGCCCTGGGCACATGAGGCAGCACTGGACACCTTGAGCAGCATCAGGGGGTTTCATGTGGATATTTTCATGGCCTCCACAGTGTTGGCACCCTGGTTGTCCTCTTTATGCTACCATGCAAATTCCTATGAATGATTAACATCATCCTACATGTTCTGTTAATTTCAGAATGATTATTTGGGTGAATATAGATAGTTGATGACAACAGTACTACTTGAGACTCACTGGCATTACACAGCATAAACAAAAAATATCTTCTATTCTTACCTCCTCATTGATATACCAGTATAGAGAAGTATCCTTCAGAACAAACCAATATTTCTTCCACTTCTGGGAAAAATAACTCTTGGCATCTTTCTTTTTCCAAAGCCAGCCTTCACAGTCCCCACGGCCCAGATCTTTACAGGAAATCCGCCTTTTGCTCTTACCAGGTATGGGAGCTATAAATGCCAACAGTTAAAAGGAGCAGATACGAAAGGGCTTTTGTTATGCATTTAATGAACTAGTCAGGAATGTTCAGTTTGTCTAAAAGGATTGATCTCTTTACAAAAATTAATATAAAATTTCAAAATCAATTTCTCTAACATTATAATACTCAAACAAAGAGAGCAGTATACAGCAAGGAAAACAGACACACTTCCTAGCCTACAGTAAACTAATCTATGTATCAAAGAAAATGCAGTAGACAACAGAAGAGAGGTTATATAGGATAGGAGGACAATGTGTACAAAAATAAGATAACTTGGTTTTGATGTTTCTGTGCATTCTGATAGTTCATTGCATAACATATACAAACAAATGAGCAAATATAAACAAATGCAAATACAGGCAGGGGTACTTATAATAATTACAAAGTAAAATGTCCTTTTTCCAATAACAGTATTCAGTGAAGGATGGCTTTACGGATCCTTCAGCTGTGAAGGACCTGGGGGTTACAATGGAGCATAAGCTAAATAGGAGCCAGCAGCAGGGGTGGTTCCAGGGTGGGATGAAGGGGTGTGCTGTATCTCCCTTTCAGTGACACTACTGTTCCTGGGCACAGGGGGAGCCCCAGAGCCACACTTGTCCCAGTGCAGCCAAAGGGTGCAGGGAGCAGCTGCATGGGATGCTGGGCTCTTCTGGGAACAGCAGTGGCAGAAGGCAGATTTCCTCTTCTTCTAACTGCTCCCCCACTGTGACAAACCCATCCCCCATCACTGACACAGGCATGGGGAGGGCCCCTTGGGTGACTCCTGCACTGCTCCAGTCACGGGATACTAGACTCAGCCAGGAACAGCAGTGCTGATGCACCGGTTCCTCCTTCCAGTTGTGGGGGACATTTGAGGGAGAATGGGCAGAGAGCAGGCACTGGAAGAAGGATCCTGTGCACTGCCATGCTATCCCCAGCCAAGAGTTGTACTTTGTGCAATCACTCCTTACAGCCCCTGACCGGAGCAGAGTAGAAGTGGCTTTGGGGCTCCCCCTATGCCTGGGCCGAGCTGGGGACTGTAGCAGCAGCAGTGGTAATGGGTCCCTTCTTTCGTGTACTTGCTACCTGTCCAGATTCCAGCCATGCCTTACCCCCAGATCCTCCCATGGTGTGCGATGCAGTGTGCTGCACCCCACTTCATAACATCCTAGATTTGCCCATGGCCAACAGTATGCTCTTGTTGCAAAAAAAGCCAACAGAATTCTGGGTTTAACTAACAAAAAGTATCATTTGCAAATCAAGAGAAGTGGTTCTTCTGTTCTACTTGGCACTAATGAAGCCTCCTCACCTGAAGTTCTCTGTCCAGTTTTGGGCCCAACACTTAAAGAAAGATGTGGACAGATTAGAAAGAGTCCAGCAAACAGTAACAAAAATGTCAGGTGAGTGGGAAGTGTGACTTATGAGGAAAGGCAGAAAGAACAAGGATTATTTAGTCTGAAGAAGAGAAGTCTGAGGGGAGATTTGATAGCAACATTCAAATACCTGAAAGGAGATTACAGGGACAGACCTTTGCCTGTGGCTGTAGGGGATTGGGCTAGCAGCGATAACCTTAAACTGCAGCAGAGGAAATGTATACTGGAGATTAGGGAGAACTTGATGTCTCTGCTGGTGGTTAAGTACTGGAACAGGTTGCCTAGAGAAGTTGTAGAATCTCCATCTCTGGAAATTTTCAAGAGCAGGTTGGACATACACTTGGCTCCTAAGGTTTAGTCAGGGATGATCCTGTTTTGAGTAGGGAGATAGACTAGAGGACCTCATGGAGTCTCTTCCAGCCGTACTTTCCTATGACCTTATGATCTTTACAAGTATTTGAAGGGGCCATGAAAACCTACATAAAGGATCATGCTGCCATTCAGCAGTACATCCATACCTTTACAAAAGACTGCTGAAAGTGGTTCTGAACCAAAGAAGGACAATTCATAATTATTATGTATATTACCACATCACTTAGGTGTCCTAGCTGTGGACCAGGAGCCCATGTATAATTAAGCATTGCACAAAGAGGGCAAAAAGATGATCCCAGTCCCCAAGAAGATACACTCTAAGTATAACACAAGAGACAACAGTTGGATATAGACAGAGGAGCACAAGGAGAGAATGAGACAATATTAATAATGGATGAACAGTTTTGTCAAATGAACACATTTAGTTAGCTAACACATCATCATCTTTAAAATATTACACTATTATAGACAATAATATTCAGTTGTATTTCCTACCATTATATCAGAAAGTACTTATTCATTATTTACCTTTGTTTTTCTTTTTAGTTTTCTGCTGTAGAGAAGATTGCTGAAATGTCTGTAAGTAAATCAAGACACAAGAGAGCAGTGAAAAAACAATGTACATATTTAAAGTCCCTCCTTGTTCTTGGAAAATTAACAATTAACATTTCAGATACTTAAGTGATCAAGCACAATCTTGGGACAAAAAACAAGAAAGATTTGTAGGACCTTTAGGGGAAAAAATATTTCATACTTTTACAAGATACTGAAATCAACCAATAAAACACATCACAATCAACTAGCCAGCAGAACAACAACTGCAGCTAAGTTTTTTCCCCTCAAAAACAGCTGTTTTTCTCTACTCTTTCCTAGCACTGTAGTGTGTTTGTGTGGGAAGTCCATTTGTTCTAACACAGGGATTTTGAAACTGGGGTATGCATACCCCCAGGGTGACACTCTACCCACATTTTAATAATCATAAAAGTCATAGAAGAATCATAGAGAAGTAGGGCTGAAAGGGACCTCCAGAGCTCATTTAGTCCAACCACCTGCATGAGGGAGGATCATCTCTAACCAAACCATCCTATACAAATCCACTGTCTAACTTATTAGCAAAGCTACATAGTCAATCCTGACACAACCACGAGACATAATTCCCTAACCTGCCACAGGTGAAGCAGCGGGACCGCAGCAGCCAATACCCTGCTGCTACTCGAGAGATCGAAGGAAGAGACCCATGCTCCTCCCTGCTACAGAGGAAGGCAAAAACCTGATGGAATTGGCATCTATAATTTAGTAGAGTCTAGAACAATACAGCTTCTGCCCTTCTCCAACTATCCAGGCAGCCAAGCAATGTGAAACTGAGCCTTCCTCTCCCAATCAGGATGAAGAAAAGCTCATTCAACTAATCAGAGGCTGACCTTAAATGGCTCCCCTTCCACCTCCTACACTGTCACAAGGGACAGTGCTGTGGGAAGGGAGCAGGTGATGCCTTGGTTTTTGCTGAGCATATAAAGACCATGGAGCAGCTGCAGTGGGGTACAAAGCTCACCATGCATGCAAAGGTATGGCCCAACACTTCAGTGCTGGCTCTTCTTTACAGAGTTCTGCCATCTGGCTGTCCTGCATTATGTGGCAGCACTGGAGACGGCAGCAGGTACTGAGAACGGCGGGTGCCTGGCTCTAGGCTGTGGGGTATAGGAGCAGTACTTGAGAGCAGGACATGGCTTGTTCCCCTGCATGTGACCTACATGATAGGTCTTAGCATGCACTACGGTCTATCAACGTGGGGAATCCCTTCTCTGGTGGATGGTATTTCCCAACATGCACTGCACTCTGCCAGCAGGGAAGCCCTTCTTCCCCTCCCCCAGGATCTGGCTGTGCTGAGGGGGGCAAGCAGCAATATGTTTTGCAGGTAAAGGGGTTTGCACACAGAAAAGTTTGAAAACCACTGTCCCAGTAGATGTTCTAACAAGTTGATCTTTATCTGATTTAAGTGTATACATTATTTCACATTATTAATGAAAAAAAACATTTTTTCCCCCTGATGATACCAGCAAATTCTCTCTGGGACTCTGGAATTTTGAACTGTTGTCACAGAAGCAAAGCGAGGTGGGAAATTACTTCTGTACTTATGAACTAGATTATTAAGATTTAATACACGTTAGTAGGTTTCACCGTCACCTCCGTTATAAAACTTGAACACCAATAAGACTCCCTAATTGAGAGATTAAAAAAAATAAAACAACTACCAAAATAAATACAAAACAAACATAGTTTTTAAATACTCCAGTCATTCAGTACTTTGTACTGTGTTTTATTTAGCTTTATATATAAGGCATCTTCATCAGTGATCTGGAAGTTGGGATGGGAGTGCACCCTCAGCAAGTTTGCAGATGACACCAAGCTAGGGGGAGTAGTAGATATACTGGAAGGTAGGGTTAGGATTCAAAGAGACCTAGAGAAATTGGAGGACTGGACCAGAAGAAATCTCATGAGGTTCAATAAAGACAAGTGCAAAGTCCTGCACTTAGGAAGGAACAAGCCCATGCACTGGTACAGGCTGGGGACTGACTGGTTAGGCAGCAGCTTTGTAGAAAAGGACCTGGGGATTACAGTGAACAATAAGCTGACTATGAGTCAACAGTGTGCCCTTGTTGCCAAGCAGGGTAACAGCGTCCTGGGCTGCCTTGGTAGGAGTGTTGCCAGCAGATCAGGGGAAGTGATTATTCCCCCTTATTCAGCACTGGTGAGGCCACATCTGGAGAACTGGTGTCCAGTTTTGGGCCTATCACTACAGAAAGGATGTGGACAAATTGCAGAATCCAGCAGAGGGCAATGAAAATGGTTAGGAGGTTGGGGCACATTACCTATGAGAAGAGGTTGAGGGAACTGGGCTTATTTAGTCTGAGAGGGGATTTAATAGCAGCCTTCAACTACCTCAAGGGTGGTTCCAAAGAGGCTGCAGCTGGTCTGTTCTCAGTGGCGACAGATGACAGAACAAGGAGCAATGGTCTCAAGTTGCAGCAACGGAAGTTTAGGTTAGATACTAGGAAAAGCTTTCTCACTAGGAGGGTAGTAAAACACTGGAACAGGTTACCCATACAGCTGGTAGAAGCTCCATCCTTGGAGGTTTTTAAGACCCAGCTAGACAAAGCCTTGGCTGGGATGATCTAGTTGGGGATGGTCCTGCTTTGAGCAGGGTGTTGGACTAGATGACCTCATGAGGTCCTTTCCAACCCTAATTTTCTATGATTCTAATAACTCCAGCTGTTAATCAAGTTAAACATGTCTATTTCCACAGGACAAAATATTTTTTGGGTGTGGCTCCACAAAACTCTACTGTGAGCTAGTACATGACCTTAGAGCATGTTAGCTACTCCACGATAAGTGTCTGTATGCATGCTTTCACTGTACAGTAAGTGGAATCTTCCTCACATTTTCTGCAACATGTATGTAGCAACACGTACATAGGAAGTTATCACCGAGTAGCTAAAGAGCTGTATGCTCACAATCGGGATTAGTTCACAGAACTTGTTTATTCAGTTTTATTGACCACAAAGGAAAAATGGGTAGGATCTTCAGAAGTATAAGTGACTTGTACTCCTGAATCATTTAGATACTTCTGAAAATCTTCCTCTTAATTCAGACTAAGTGGCATGATATTTCAAACGATCCTTTTCACCTGACAGCAAAAATCCACCGTTTCATTATGCGACTTTTTCCCATTAAATTTCTTTACAATGAACATGCCTAAATACAAAGGAGAATGGTGATTTATTTTTTAAAACTTCTACAGAAAACTTTTAGATGGCCTTCTAAATTACAGGAAAACAATATAAAATGCATCTATTCTGATGGGATCTTTAGAAATGACCTTCCTTCTCTTGCAATCTACAGCACCCTTTTCAGAAGAGATTGTTATGAAAAGGTATCTATTTGTGTCACTAAAAATAATAAGTTTTTAAGAGGGTAGCACATAATTTAAGCAACTAGCCATGTCTGTAAAGATTATATGGCACTGCAAAGCAGAAAGGTTTTATTATAAAATTAATTCAGCGTTTTGAATTAGTCCTTTCAGTGTGGTAATAATTTGCGGTCTGGTCCAAAGCCCCCCGAAGTTTAGGGGAGTAAGCTTTTCAATTAACATCTATGACAAAGGTAGGCAACGTTTTTGGCTGGAGTGCCAAAAAACCCACCCTTGTCCATCTTGTAAGGTGCCAGCATGCCAGAAAAACAAAACCGGAGCAGGGGGTACATGGCAGGATGCATTGCATATTACTGGAGTTAACAATCACAAATGTTGCTTTTTTTTTTTTATACAGTAAATACCAGGTTTTCTAAAAATTCTAAACCTGGTGATAATAAATAAAACTCCAGATACTACCTTTGTTCTTGTGTATTCTTTTTTTGTTACGCATGTTGCGATGAGAGAGAGAAAGAGAGAAAGAAGTGAAAAAGGAGAGAGAAAAGAGAGGGAAAGGGAAAGAAAAAAGGGAAAAAGACAAGAAAGAAAAAAAGAAGAGGAAAAGCTGAAAGAAAGAAGAGAAAGAGGAAAAGCAGAGAAAAAAAGAAATAGAAAAAAGGAGAGAAAAGAGGAGAGAAAAGAAAGACAAGAGAGAGGAGAAAAAAGAGAAAGGGAGAGAGAAAATGAATGAGATAAAAGAAAAGAAAAAATGGGAGAGAAAGAGGAGAAAGAAGAAAAAGGAAAGAAAAAAGAGAAGAGAAGAGAAAAAAGGAGAAGCTAGAGAAGAGAAGAGAGAGAAAAGAAAGAGGGAAAG
>NW_005842503.1:242011-248166 GCF_000455745.1 Alligator sinensis
AGAGGAGAAAAAAAAGAGGAGAGAGGAAAAAGGAGAGAGAAAGAGAGAAGAGAAAGAGAGAAGCCAAAAAAGAGAGAAAAGAGAGAAAGAAAGAGGAGAGAGAAGAGAAGAAAAAGAAGAAAAAAAGAAAGAAAAAGAAAGTAAAAAAGGAAAAAGAGGGCGTGTCCCTCGCTGTCCACATCTCCCACTGCTACCAGCCGTGGCTTGGGACTGCTGGTTCAGGGCAGTGTCTGGCAGAGGGGGGCAGTGATGGTCCTAGAATGGGGGGAACCTGGGCCCAGGGCTGGAAGGGAGTGCCAAGCTGGGGTGGGGGCAGCACCAAGGAACTGAGCGCTGGGGCTGGGTACGTGGGACAGGGTCTGGGCAGCAGGGGGAAAAGCAGATGCAAGGGAGGGGCTGCAGCTGGGCTGGCTCGGCCAGGTCCTTGGGGAGGTGGTAGCTGGAGAAGAGCGGGTGCCAGGTGGAAAGCACGGGATGCCCTGGTGCTCTGCACACATGGGCCATGGTGGGCAGGCAGGGGCCCAGTGAGTGGCACCTGAAGTGCAGCCTGGCCTGGCCCACACAGCTCTGCAGGCATGGGCTGCAGCTGCCCTGCCTGTGAAGGGATGCTGTCTGGCCAGGGCAAGACATTGGGCACAGGGGGCTCCCAACTCTGGGCTCAGCCTCCCTGTGCACTGGGCACAGCATAAGGTAGGCAGAGCTGCCTCCGGTGCAAGAGCCCAGCCATGGGAGCTTCCCCCCAGACCTTGGGAAGTGGTGCCGCAGACAGCACTTAGGACCCTCCTGCACAATGGTCCTTCGCACTGCCTGCCTGGGCCCCAGCCCCAGGAGGGGAGCTGTGGGTGGGCAAGGCCAGAGCCCCAGGCAGGTGCTGAGAGTGGCTGCTGCGCTGGAGGCTCCCAGCAGGTGGGTGAGCCCTAGGCTGGGAGGAGTACTGGGGCACCTAGTGCTGGGTCTGTGTGCTCATGGCAGGGTCCAGGCAGCATGGGGAGAAGCAGGTGTGGGGGAAGGTGGTATGGGCATGTCAGCCTGGCCGGACCCGTGGGAAGGTGACAGCTGGAGGAGAACTGGGGCCAGGCGGGAAGCAGGGGCTGCCCCAGGGCTCTGTGGGCACAGGCCGTGGCAGGTGGGCGGGGGCATCCAGTGGTATCCGACCCAGCCCACGAGGGGATGCCGCCTGGCCAGGGGGCAAGATGCCGGTTTTGGAGGGTGTTTCTGGCTCTGGGGTCAGCCTCCCTGAGCACCAGGCACAGTGCATGCGGGGCAGAGCTGCCTCCAGTGCAAGGGTCTGGCCACGAGGCCTCACTGTAGAAGACGCCCAGGCCTTGGGGATAGCCGCCATGGGCAGTGTTCAGGGCCTAGCTGGCTAGGAACCTCCAACACAGTAGCCCTCCACAGAGCCTATCTGGGCCCTGGCCTCACTCACCTGCAGCTCCCTTCCAGCAGCCAAGCCAGGCTGGAGGGCGCAGCCCTGGGACAGGGTTAGCAGACACTGTCCCTGCCTGTGTTCTCCTGACTCTGCCCCTGGTGCCTGCTGCAGCGCTGGGACCTGTGGCTGCTCAGGAGAGCCCGGAGCAGCAGTTTAAAAAAAACAATTTTTTTTAAACAATTTCCTTGCACAATGCCTAGCTTGTGGAGAAAAATGCCTCTGTGCGCCACTAATTGGCGCACGTGTCGGCGGTTGCCTATCTCTAATCTATGAGCTTTGGAAATTACCCTCAGCTTTAGATTTTAGGCTTTAATTGTTTGAGTCATTCTACACAAGACAATACTAGCTCTGATTTTACCTTAAAGATGGCTTCTTACTTAGCACAGAACATGTAAATAAATCGCATTCAACCATGCACGTACAGTGTATGTGAGCTAAAAAGTGTGGGTTAAGGTCAAGGTAGGAAAAAAGGATGTTTGTTTACTTCATTGGTATTTCATGAAATCACAGCACATTATTAGAACCACATGCTGTTGCTGAATGAATTGGGCTGTTTAATGTGTACCTCTAAAACAACTACTGGATATCATTTTTTCAACTGTTTTTTTTTCCTGTAGCAAAAACATCATTTTTCCCTATTTTTCTCTGTAGCAAAACATTACAGTTCAATTGTATTAAAACAAGATTTTGCTGCAAGATTTTATCTCTGGCCATGAGACCAGAAATGTTTTTAATGGCCTGCAAGACAGAACATTGTATCAACTTAGCTTTGAGCTTCATCTCTTGCATTAGATTATTTAATTTAAGTAATTAAGCCAGCTTTCAAGAATTCCTCTTTTTCATTCATTTTGAGTACAACTTTGACATTAAGTGTAAATTGTCTTCATGCACAAAAGATAATTATTTCTTATTCAGTGTACTAGCCAGAATGGCAATTGTAGCATCACTATAAATGTGTACATCAGCCTAAACAGACACAAATACTAACAAAAGATCATTATAGTCTTAATATGCTACATTTTACTACTTCAATTAGCCAAAACTTTCCTTTATCCAGAAGCAGGGCCACCTCACTTCTATATTGTAATTACATTGAAAACTCCCTTGATTATCCTTGATTCAGCCAGTGTCTCCTGGGATATTCAGATAATTGAGCATGTCCTATTTTACTAATATATCTATTTGACAGATACACATGCCCAAAGCAGAATGTCAAAGATAAATTATAAGCGTCTTTAAGTGACACAGCTTTATTGCAACATCAGCCCTACAATTACACCTGTTTGAGGAGTATTAAAAACATAATTCATAGCAGTGCTATTTTCTCTCACCAAAATACTTACTTGTCTGTGGGTAATAATTCAGACTAATATGGTTTAAGCACCTGAACCTGCATGCTGCTGAAAGCAATGCAAGTTTCATCTTTGATTGCACAGGATTGGGCTGTGACTGTACGTATAAATATGTAGCTCCCATAATTGTTCATTTCCAAAATGAATGTGTGGTGATTTGTTTAGTTTTGCCTTGTCAGAGTTAATCAATACAGTTCTAAAAGCTAATTAATTTGAAGTCTGATGATGCTGTAGATAGTTTCATCTGCACCAAAGTTGGCTTGCATTAGTGACAGAGAGAAGACAAAGAAATTCTTTTAAAAAGGTAACCTATTCCCCTTAGCTTTTTTTCTGAAATGTACATTGAACTTGGGATAGTTCTGTCTGAGATCTGAGTAAAGTAAACAGACACTGAGTATAACTCCCAGATATTTAAATGGAATGATTTGAGTTTTCCTATTTAAAACAAGCCATCACTTTTATATTCAGAATCTTTAAAACATTTTATTCCTTCACTAGGCACATTTTAAAGGTAAAAAAGCCTGCGCTGTGCCTCCTCTATCTCTATCTAGCACAGAAATGAACTATAACTTCATTACTGGTGAATTTACATCTTATTATATTTTTAAAAAAATCTTCACTGTTCAGAGATTTCTATCCAGAAAGAATGAGTGACACTCCTAGCAATCTTTGTAAGCAGAGTTATTGAAGGGCAATAAAACAATTAACCCTCAAGGCATTAAAGCTAGAGCTAAGCATCATGTTCTGCTGTTATCTTACAACCTTTAACTACAAACTCTGCATTTCAGAGGGTTCTAATTACTTGACTGAAATGCAAATGTCTGCAGCTGGCAGTATAACTATTGTCACATTTTCTTCAAATGTCTCAATTCAGCAAGAGGAAAGGATTTTTTGTGGGGTGATATCTTTTATTGGACCATCAGCATAGCTGGAATACAGTTAGACAAGCTTTTGAATGCAAGGCATGATTCATCAGATTTGGGGCCCTGCCACCATCAGGGGGAGGTCTAGGCTCCCCCTGGGCTAGGCCCAGGGGCTGGCAGGGAGCACCGTGTCAGGAGACAGCTGTCTCCTTATTGGGGCTGGGACATTACACCCTGCCCCCGGGGGGCTGCCTACTGCTAGGGCAGGGGATTTGCTCCTAGTCGGTCATCTACCTGAGCGCTACTGTCTATTAAACAAAAATAGCCCTTTACTGCCATGGGCACTACTGCTTGTAACTGCCCTTTATTAATCAAAAGTAAATTTGCTACTTGCATCTGCAGGTAGCAAATTTAATTGTGATTAGCAAGGTTTACTGTATAGTAAGCATGTGAACAAGCAGATACACTGTTTACTTTGCAGTAAACTATGCTACTGAGCAGTTAAAAGTGTCTCATGTCACTCACTGTATATGTGTCCATGGTGCTCCAGGCCCATCACCCCTTGGTATGAGAGCAGCGAGCAGTGACATCACATTTTTTCTGTTAGCATGGAAGGCACCACTGACTTTTGCTGGAGCACTAGTTTCTTTCTCTGGTGCTACTACCACTGTTTGCCACTTCTGCCCCTGTGCAGCTCTTGTAACTGCCCTTTAAATGCAAAGCACACCAAAAGCCTCTGAACCCAATAAATATGGTGGTACCTATAGTACCAGAATAGTTATCCCCTTGCCTCACTGCTTGGCTGCATTCCAGCACACAGATGGGTATCTAAAGTTTAAAATTAAAATTCCAGATGTGACTGGCACAAGAAAATGACATCTGTGTCCAGAAGATTTATGCTAATAATTACATGAACTCAATAATAACACTGATGAATTCTTAAGTTTAGCTACAAAAACACAATATCTGAAATGGCCATAACTTAGGCATGGTTGGAAATAATTCTTGACCACAGTGACTTGTATTTAATTTGACTGCTCCTAGAATAGTTACGAAAGAATCAATTTACAGGCTGCAATTTGTCTCTTCCCTTTTGTTCACAGATGTTCCACTCAATTATTCTTTTCTTTTTTTTCTTTTCTTTTCTTTTCTTTTTTGAGTGGGTGGTAAGGAGGAGCTTGGGAACAATTTATGTAATTCATCTACCTGCATTTTCTGAAGAGCTTATTTCAGTTGGTAAAGAAGTTGGCAGTTTCTTTATTGGATTTATGTAGGCTCAACTCAATTTTTCTGAGGCTGAAAGTTGAGGCACCTAGGGAAGATTTACAGTTCTTCTCTGTTGCCATAAGAGGATTTTTTTCTGTTTCTTTTTCAGTAGAACAGTTCACTACATTTCTATATACTATAAGTGACTACTAGCTCATTCTATTACACATAGAAAAGCCGTTATCTGGGCAAATTACAAATACTGCTGATAATTATTAGACATTTTTCTATTACTTGGTGTTTTTGGTTGATTAAAAAAATTCTATTATAACAGTTCTAAAGTTCTTTTATATATGCTTTTCCACCTGTGTGTATTCAGAGTTTTTTCAGATGGTCTCCAGAATCTCACCCTTCTGATACAGGCTCTTAGGCTGCGTATATACATGCTTGGAGGCATGGGGGAAGGGGCGTTTTAATTAGGGTGGTTCCCAAACAGCCACTCTAAAGTGCCACAGCATCATGCGTATTAAGCCCCCACTTGCTTAAAAATGGCCATGGGATGCTTTAACTAAAGCTCACCTGATGAGCTTTAGTTAAAGTGCACGCAAGGCCATTCTGAAATGTGCAGGGAAGGGGGGGGGCAGGGCTTAATACATATGACACTGTGGTGTCCTTTACAATTTAAAATAAATGCAACATATGTTGTGATATATGTCTGAATCTGCAGAAAGACTAAGAAAAGAATTTTGGGAAGTGTTAACTATTAACCTCTTTGCTTGATAACAGCCAATTCATGTCCATTACTTATTATTTACCTGTCAGCATTTTTAACTATTTTACTATTGCAAGTATACGTAAGAAACATGGAGGATCACAGATTTGAACAAATCTACTATGAATGGTAGTGTAGTTTTGGTGGCGTGACTAGCTGGCATTTGAGACAAAATGGCTTCTCTTTTTTTCATCCTCCCCGGTCTGATTTAGGCAGCCAAAGTGGAGTAATGGTAGCCCAGGTAATATCGGACAACCACCAAAGAAGAGACAATACTGTAAATTCCAGTTGGGAACCCAAACTCCCAGACAATTACCAGTTCCTTCATCAGAGGAGTAATGATCCAGCAATGGTGGTGGTAGATGTGGGACCAGGTGTCTCTAGTGGTTCTGTCCTCCCTTTGCTATGAAAAATGTATTGCAGCAATTATGCTCAGTTATTTTTGTAATCTTTTCTTTGCGCTCTACAGGGTCTCCCTCTTCCAAACTCATCCAAAGACTCTTTGAATTGGAGCGTTAAGGGTTATTCCTGCT
>NW_005842503.1:248197-275050 GCF_000455745.1 Alligator sinensis
GAATCTATGGTGCAATGGAAACTTCATAGAGTCTGAGGACTCTGACAGAGTCAGGCAAAATCTGCATGATTGGCATATCGTTTTTTCATTTCTTATGAATTATATTTATTTTTTCCCTTCTTTTTAAAGAAAATATCAGAAACTTAAATGCTGGGGACAGTTTCTACAGGGAGAACACTTTAGTGCCTGCAATTCATTAGAAGTCATATTCAACATAAAAGAAAGAATTGTTCATTCCAGCATAAAAGCAAATTACCCACTAGACTTTCCTCTAAGCATAAAATGAAACAGAATTCCCCAGAGTTAGAGAATGATGACCAAAAGATGTTTTATATTGTAGTAATAACACCACAGAAACATAGCTGGTTGCCAAGTCATTCTAAACTCAAAATTCTAAGTAGAACAGAAACGTTATTTGCTAGGAGTTCGTGTGAGAGCAGGTAAGCAAGTTTGAAAGTGAGGAAAAGGAAGTTATCAACATTTAAAAATTGTGTTTTCTGGTGTTTAATATTTATATTTATCACAATATAGAAGTAGAGAGGGACTGGCTGAATTGCACTTTAGGAAACTAAGAAACAAAGCAGAAAACCCTTCCTTACTAACATCTCCAGTACAGGGAAATCATCCTTCTCCTCCTCTCAGTGCAAGCAGTCATCCATCTTACAAAAACATTTATCTAGGATGGCTTAGACAGGGCTGTTTCTACCTTAAGCAGGGGTTTGAACTAAATGATCACTGGAGGTTCCTGCCAGTCCTATTTTTCTATTATTTTTAAGCAATCATAGGTGGTGTAAGAATCTGTGATTACCAACAGATGAGCAAATAGTGTATGGGACTGCGGCAGTGCTAGTGCTGCTAGAATTCAGGTTAAAAAACAAACAAACAAAAAAACCTCTTCTGGTCATTAGTCTAGGAGAAAAATCTACTTGTTCAGAAAGCATATATTCTTCTGCCACAGTATTTGTGAACATAGGAAAGGCAGAAAATAATGAATCTTAAAGTGTGGGCATCACCCAATTCATTAAACTATATTTTCAATGTTTTTCTTAAGCATGTAACCTTCATAAAGCCTACCAAAAATTCAATGGGCCCCTTCAACACTATGCAGGTCACTTGCATAAAATAAGCATAACATTGGTTTAGATGCCAGTAACCACACAAGGCTGAATTCTCATAAATTAGATGCCAACATGACCACCAATTCAAGTGTCTTCTGTGAAACAGTTCATTACAGTAGACTCAACTGATGAACAAGTGAAGGTCACATTTAATGGCTTCCATGCCACTAGGATGTCAACACTGAAACTGAGAGAGGAATTCTGTCTGGTGGTAAAAGGAAGCACTGTGGACACTGAAATGAAATACAGAACAGGAAAATGTTGATAAAAACATTAGGAAAACTCCTGAATGGTGCAGTTTCTAGCTGTTTCTTGACAGTGTAAAATTAGACCTCTAAAGCACTAGATAATATGTCTTGGAGGATGGCTGAGGTAGACGGGATGGTCTATGAATATTTATAAGATCTTTAGGTCCGTCACAGTGGAAAATGTTTAAAACAAATTGTTTTCACACATACCAACCAGGAAAGGGCAAGAAGCAAATTTAAAATAAAATTGTATTAACTGTCAAAAAAAAAAGCAGTCACGGTACTTCAAATTGATCAACCTTCTACTGTGCTTAACTATATAGTATGGTTTTGCTGCAGAAAGATTTCCAGATTTAAAAAACAAGGCAAGAAACACAGGTGAACTCTTCCAGACTGGCTTCTCTTTCGAAACAGGGAATCCAAATTGGCAACCCTTCTCAGATCAGAAGGGACAGTGCTATATCAATGTTTCTTTCAAAACAAATAAGTAAATATGTGGCAATATTTTATTTTTGGGGGGAAATGGATAAAAGTTTGAGTGCAGAAATAAGGGAATTTACATACCATAACATAGCACAAACAAGGTAAAATATTTTGCACTCTTGTTTGATTAGAAGGAAATCAGCTGACACAGATACATGTGATGGTTCAGTTTATTTTCTAAAGTTTTTGTCTCCAAGAGAAAGAGAGGCTATAACAGACAGAACAAATTTGATTAATACCAGGAGATTGCTTTTTTGCAGATGGTGTTAACTAATTAGTAATAACGTAGCTGAATCATAGCCTTAAATTGAGGCAATGTGAAATTACTCTCTTCGCTGCTCACATCTTTTTTTATGGTCTAGCCTTCACCATCTATGTGCTCATAAGGAATCTGCAACTCTCATGTCAAGGAGGATTATTAGGATTCAAGACATTTTACTCATCATTGTGCTAACATTCATTGCTTTGTTCCCTTCTCTTGCCTACTCTCTATCATGTTTGACCATCTTTTCCCATTATTAACCTTACCATTCAATGGATCCAATTTACCATCTGGTTTTCTCACAATTTCCTTGACCTATTAGCAGAAGCAATTCATTTTTTTCCTTTAGCATTTTTCTTTGGAGCTGAATTTTCTTTGTTACTCTATTTCCTAAGATAGAGCTGAATATATTTATGAGCAGGATTGCATGGATCTGATTAACTGCAAGAATACGGGATTGCATTTGGAGACCAGAGAGATCATTTCCAGCATTATGCTTTTGTGTGTCAATAGTTCCTGTCTGAAAGTTCATACAACTCTGAGCACTTGCTAGTAAATAATTCTTCCACCTCGTTTGGTTCTTTCCTTTTGTTTGCAGAAGTGCATTTTTCTTGCGTTCACCATTCCAGATAGACCCACTTCATTTTGAGTTTAAAGCTCAGGATCCTTGAACTGCAAAACTACAGCTTGACAACGGCTGAGTTACCCAGTTCAGTTCTGGGGATAACATTAATCAAATCCACTGCTTTAATATTAGCAACCATCCTAGGGAACATACTGGAGAACAATAAAAAAATTAAAAGACTCATTCTAATAAAGAGAGAGAGAGAGACACAACAGACAGACAGCAAGAGATCATCTTATCGTCTAGTCTACTGCTTGAGGAATGTGGGCTCCGCCATACTGCCAAGAGGAGAAACTTCAAAGATGGGAGCCACTACTGAGAAGTCCCTGGCTCCTAACCTAGGAAGAGTTTCTCAGTCTCTCTCATATGCTGCCAAAAAGACATAAGATGAGTTGTATACAATGATTTTTTTCTCTTTGCTTCCCTTAGTATCTGCCTTTCCAGGCAGTTTAAGATAATAGGATGTCAGTCATACTCTAAAACTAAAGTTATCTAAAAAACTTCATTTAGCAAGATAATTAACATCTATGCTCAAACCTCTTCATACATGCTGTAAGTGCTCTGCCATTAGTGCCTTTGTGGTTAGTTTATTAATGTACAATCTGAGACAACAAGAGCTATAATAGAGGGAAAGACTATGCACAGTCTCACTTAGAATCTTAATTTTGGCAGACAGACTGGTTAGAGACTGGCAACATTTTTTCTCTAGCTCCAAAACAAGGATGTCCTCCTGGCCAGGTCAGGTTTGAGAAAACTGGTAGAGACTTAAGATCATAGAACATACTGAAAGATCCAGACATGGTTTTCATGCTCAAGGAGGCTTTAGATTAGAATTCTTCAGTTATTTCTTCCATCTGCCCATTTTCCTCAGAGTGAAATGGCTTTAATTTCCTTTAGGTGTACCTTATTCTTTTTCTAGAAACATTTACTGCTCATTAAAATTACTGGCTGACAAACCCTGTTAAGCTAATGGGCCATCTCAATGGTAAGGCCTTCCATAGCTGAAGATTAGCAGGACTGATGGGGAAGTGCGAATATTGATGGGGCAAGATGGGGTATGCATACACGTAAGATGCTTCTCAAAAATTACTAGAACGACTCTAAAATTCCATTCGGTTTTACTTTAAATAATGTGTCTCACTAGCAGTGTTTCTCACCCAGGATGCTGCTGCAGCCTGGAGTATCATGAGATCCTTTTAAGGGTGGTGCAGGTCGCTGTGCGATACTGGCACTAAGTTGGACTGTATCTAGCAATCCTGGTAAAAAGCCCATCAGTGAAAGGGATGAGCCAAATTTTTGCACTTTCACCACCCAAAAAGAAGCTGATATTAGTACAGGTCAGATGGGGCCAGGACAACTGAGGACAAAATTGATCCAGTAGATACTCTGAGTTACCTCCAGTGATGGATCTCCTGTGGAGTTCAACCTGTGAATTAATTCTTCAGTGGAAGATGTGGACGCTCAGAATAGCAGACTGGTTTTAGTGAGGTGCCTAAATATGTACCAAGGAGTATACCTATGGGTACCGATTTGTCAAAACAAACAATGGCCAAGCTTACATAGGATTGTTTGTGCGTGTGTACAGGATTTTTAGTAATTATGGGTGCTGCCTGCAGCTGCGTTTTTAATTTTCCTAAATCTTCTGTGTGGCCTGTAACATAGTGCTGTCTAGAGCCAATGAATTAATTTGTCACAATTTAGTAAATTAAAAATTTCTTTCCCCCCCTGCCATGAGTAGTACACAGACTGTGATTCTTTTCACAGTGAATGTATTATTTGACAAACTGTTCATGTTTTTCATTTAACTTCTATTAAGTTATTTGAAATTTAAAGAGGTTTTAATTAGCAACAGACATAAAGCATCATTTTTGTACCTTAACTTGATAAGCATAATTCTTTTAATCAGGTTTCTGGTATAAATGTTTACAAAAAAGGAAGTTACATTTTGCCTTTCCAGAGCAGCAAAGCCTGCAAAAATATAATCACACTGAACATTCATGATACTCAGTTTCACAAAATGTTTATGGAAAGAAAATGGAAAAAAATTCAAGCATTTTTTGTTGAACATATTTTCACTTTTCTTTCAGGCTTACTTAGATGCATCACTGGACCAATTCTAGCTTTTTAAACTATGAAGTGACCAGAGTTACCATAGAATATTACACAAAAGAGACAACTATTATGTTTAAATAATGCCACTATGTCAAGTAGGTGAAAGTAGAAAATGTGCTAAGGAGCATATGCTGCAACAGCACAATAACAAGCATTTAAACTTCAAACACCTACACAAAATCTGTTTTGTTGTATTTTTTTTTTATTTCTCTCTACAATGAGTTTATTGTTTTTTTAAGAGCACAAATAATTGTAATAAAAATATAATCATATTGAAATCATTTAAGCACTGCAATGTTTCAAATCCCAACAAAATACTTCACAGTGGTCACTGTTTTAATGGACGCCTTTTCAGTTGATAGATTTCTGAGCTTTGGTCCTTCATTAAGAAGTTAATGGGTTCTTTATGTACCAGTTTATCCAGAAAACTGGATTGTAGGCAGAGGTTCTGAACCCTCTTAAATACATGCTGCTACAAATGCTATAGCTAGAAGCCTTCATGTAGACATGCTCCCACAATAAGCCCACCCTATTCATGATCCTTCATAATAAGGTTGAGCAGTTTTTGCTCTCTTGGATTTCACATGAAGAAGGCTAGAAACTGCATGGGAAGGAATCAGCTTCCCTTCAGAAGTTCATTTTGGGGTACTTCAAAGCCAGTAGCTGAAGCGCTTTTTTTGTCTTTTATTTTAAGGCTTTCTAAGTGAAGATTAATATTTGTTTTGATTTATTTTTTAAATTTCCCTTTTTTTTAACCTTGCAAGAAGTAATTTGAAAAGGTAAAGCAATTAACTAAGGTTAGAAGTTTGTTAACCTTTCCACAGCCACCCTTACGCCCTTTTTTGGGACCTCCCAAAATGAGTAGGGCTCTAGATCAATCTTGATCTGATGGAAGTAGTGTTACTCAGGTTATTGCTGATGTTGCCATAATTTGCAGAGTTTCAGCTAGTTGCCTGCTGACCAGTAATGTATCTGGAAACAACATGAGTCAACTGAATAGCTAGTGGCAGTCTATCAGTTCATGACTAATACCACGATTTAAAGGTAAAAGGTTCCCCACTAATCCATCCCAGATGCCGTCAATGTGGCCTTGAGATGAATCATTTAACAGTAACCCCTTTATTGGCCAAATAGCGTGTGTTCCCACATGCAGGGGCATATGTTTGCAGTGGTAAAAATAGTAGTGGCACAAATATTTGCTGCAGCACACACCCCTGCACATGCACTTTGGTGTGGGGCAAATTGCCCTGCTTCAGGCAAACTGCCCTTTCCTCATTTCCTGGCATGCTGGAGGAGCTGGAATGCAACGAAAGAGTGGAGACACTCTGGCCGACAACCAGATCATCTTCCTGGAGGACCAAGCCTCCGTAAGCATGCACTATGCTGCTTTTTTTCTTGCCTTTTTTTTTTTTTTTTTGCTACCAGAATTTCCCAGTAGCAAAATTTGAAGCACAGGGCATGTTTTACATTTCAGGTGTACAAACTTTGGTGCTGCAAAGAGGCTTGCATCACAAACTACATGGGTCTGCACATCTGGATGTGGCCACAGTGATAGGATCCTTGCTTAGTTTTATGAAAAGGGTACTTTTTGTGGTAAAAAAAAAAAAATAGTTTATACGTAAGTGCTCAAAAGCACCGAAGTGCTCTCCCCACCTTATCTGGGCAGTTGTTCTTTGTTAAAGGGAGAGTTATTTGTTCAGTTACTAGTGTGCACAGTCTTCACTGAGTCAGCAGCCAGAGCCAAATGGTGGTCTCAGGTTCCTGTACTTTAATATGAAATTAATCAAATTATCTTGGAAGCAGGGGTGAAAGGTGTCCCAAATGGTCTTCTCATTAGTTGTCTGCAAAATCTTGAGGTCTGCTCTGATTGTCTCTAGTAATCCTCTTTGCACCCTCTTGTTCTGAAATTTTAGATCTTTATCAGTTTCTCTCAACCAGAAAATAAGTTCACTATGCTAAATGAAAACTAAACTGCTGAAGTAAAGATATCTCTGTCTCAAAAGGATTTGAAATGAAGTGGAATATCCAGCAAACACACAAAAAAGCACAGTTTAGCCATCTTCTCTACAGAGAGCAACAGAAATTGAATAATAAATGGAAAAAACAAAGAATATGAAGTATTTGGAAAAGGGGCAAAAGAGATATATTTTTACTACCAAGTTTGTTACATATTGTATTGTAAAGACTAAACTGTAAACACCCTGCCATTTTGTATCATGCTATTATAGTGCTCTGGTGACTGTTGAGATGACAGTGCAAGCCCATTTTTACCAGATGTGTAAACTAAGTTGTAATCCTTTTTCCTTCCAATAGCAGTACTATTCCTAGATGGATGGAAAGCATTATGCAGTAGAAAGGTACATGCTATTAACAAGATGTGTAACTTTTCTTTACCTCCATGGTACAATATACTTCTTAAACTACATTCTTTTTCTGTAACAAAAATACAACATAGGGAAATTCCTATAAAGTATAGGATACTGAACTTAAGAAATTGTAATGATGTGGGCCAGAGTCTTCATCTATTGTGCCAAAAAGGTCCAAGGCAATTTTAATTGCACCATTTTATATCCACAGTAATAGATCACTTTGAATGTGCACTTAAATGCCTGCATTTTAGCTACACTTGGCTTAATAAAAATATTAACATACTTTTTGGTATTTCTTCAGCAATAGTAAAGAAGAGAACAATGAAAAAACAATTTGGCTGAAAACAGCTTGGCTGGAAATCAAAGTAAGTTGGCAACATTTCGTACAATGGCGGGGGACGGTCCCAACAAACAAACAAAAAAGATCTGGGTAATGACACAGCAAATAAGGGTTTAAAAGTAATATTCCCTCTTTACCACAGACAACCAGCTTCACAGATAGAATACAAACTAGTTTGCTTTCACATTTTGTTTATGGATGTAAATACTGGCATGTCAGTTACATTTAGCAGATGCAATTAAAAGCATTCAAGGTTGAATATCATAACACTTTCAACACTTTCCCAAGCAGATAGTTATTCCTATGATGCATTAATATTATAACAAATCCTCCCGAAGAGCTTATGTTTTGTCACGGCGGGGTCCTACAGGAGGGCCGTGATCTCCTTAAGGCCCCCTCTACGTGCCAAGTCAGCCCAAGGGCACCCTCAGATTCTCGCCCGCCATGTCTTTGATGTTTAGGTAAAAGTTGGGAGGCTGCCTCATGTTTCCTAGGCACGGTTAGCTGGGACCTCCGTCCCCGTATTCTCCCGGACCCACCAGGGGTCTCCCTGTACACTGGGTGCGTTCCAGGCACCCCAGCCTTATGGGCTACGCGTGGCTCCTACCAACCCCTAATACCACGCCCCAAGCCTCGCAGATGTACTGGACGTTAGTCTGTCAAAATACATGCCTGCTCCCCCGGGCCTCCTCTGTAGTCTAGCCCACTCCCGGGCCTTCTCTAATATACGGCCCCTCACTGGGACTCTCGTCGAGCCCACTCTGGGCCTTCTCTAAAATAACCTAGCCCGCTCCCCCTCTGGGGCTCGCTGTGCCCACGCCGGGCTTCCTAATAATACTGCCCCCCCTCTGGGGCTCGCTGTGCCCACGCCGGGCTTCCTAATAATACTGCCCCCCCTCTGGGGCTCGCTGTGCCCACGCCGGGCTTCCTAATAATACTGCCCCCCCTCTGGGGCTCGCTGTGCCCACGCCGGGCTTCCTAATAATACTGCCCCCCCTCTGGGGCTCGCTGTGCCCACGCCGGGCTTCCTAATAATACTGCCCCCCCTCTGGGGCTCGCTGTGCCCACGCCGGGCTTCCTAATAATACTGCCCCCCCTCTGGGGCTCGCTGTGCCCACGCCGGGCTTCCTAATAATACTGCCCCCCCTCTGGGGCTCGCTGTGCCCACGCCGGGCTTCCTAATAATACTGCCCCCCCTCTGGGGCTCGCTGTGCCCACGCCGGGCTTCCTAATAATACTGCCCCCCCTCTGGGGCTCGCTGTGCCCACGCCGGGCTTCCTAATAATACTGCCCCCCCTCTGGGGCTCGCTGTGCCCACGCCGGGCTTCCTAATAATACTGCCCCCCCTCTGGGGCTCGCTGTGCCCATGCTGGGCACCAGGGTCCTCACACTCCGCTGTGAGGCCCCTTTAAGGATACTGCGCCCTTACTGGCGCCGGGGTCCCCATACCACTGGGGGTTCCCCCCAAGTATGCCGCACCTGCTCTGGCGCTGGGGTCCTCACCCTTCGTTGTGAGTCCCCAATGAGTATGCTGCACCCTCCTCAGGCGCTGGGGACCCCACTCCTCTGGGGGTCCCTATGAGGCCTCCTCCAACCCCTTATAGCCTCACCCTAGCCACCGGTGTAATAAACAACAACAACAAAACCACAAGCCTCCTGGCTACAACTTAACTTAAGGCCGCCTGGCTATAACAACATTGCTCCAATCTCCCGGAGTCGCCATCCTTTACTCTGCTCAAACAGTTCTCGCATCTCAGCCCCAGGAGCTCCTGCCTCTCTGACGGCTAGCAGGGAACTGCCAGCCTGGCCATCAGCTCTGGGCCTGAAAAGGGCCAGGCCTTGCCCCTTACAGCCAGCTAACCGCTGTCAGGTGTGGGTCATTCGCTGCCTCCAGTTGCCCTGGCAACCTGCAGCTGTGCTCGTTATGTCCTGCCAGGGCTCTCTCTCCCTGGTAGTTTCCACTCTCTAGGAGCAGCGCAACCCAGTGCTCTGCGACAGTTTTTTTCCCTGACAAAGTAAACTGAGCCAAGAATCCACAAGAAGATATAACTCACAAACCACCAAATTTTTGAGCGCCCGATGGTAGGAACTTCTTTATGAAAAGCAACTTCTTTGAATCATATCACATATTTCAAGAGATTTGTACAGAAGCCATGTAAAGAAGATGGAGATATGTATTAAGGCAGCTAGAAGTCAAGCAGGGGAACAATGGTACTGCCTGCTTCTCTACTGGTAATGAGCAAGATAAAAAAGAGGCAGGAAAGCTCCTGGCCTCCTGGCATGGAACTGGGGTTCTGTTGCATTCAGCTGCACAGCAGGGGGTCTATAAGTCCTAAAGTTCCCAAATTCCAGGTTGGCCCATTTGGCATAGCTACCGCAGAGCCATGGATCCTAGAAGCCTGGGTTCCAGAGTAGCTTGCTGGGCAAACTTTTCACTTTTAATTAACTGGCATCATCCTCTGATGAAATCCCGTTTTGCTGGAAAATGCCTGGTTAGCTCTAGATGCAAGATGGTTAATGTAAGGACACCTAGCTACAAAGAGAGAATGCAGGGAATACAACATGGGGTCTTGCAAAGTGGTAACTCTGAGACTTAGTGACAATAATGGAGAATCTAGGGAACATGATTTCTTTAATGCAACCCTGTGGCTAAAAGGGTTAATGTGATGTAAAAGGAGGACCAATGAGTAAAAATAAGGTGGTTCTGTTAAAACTGCGTTGGCAATAGTACAACCTCTACTGTTTTAATTTCTGGTATTTATACTTCGAGAAAAATGTTAAAAAACTAGAGAGGGGTCAGGGAGATTGACATATTTTTCTTATTAAAGAAAAAATGGAAGAGCAATTTGATAATATATTAACAATGACCCATTGTTACGATTTGACAAGGGTTATGATTCACCACCCCTGAGAATTTTAAAATTAAAACATTAAATATAAAATAAGAAATATTAAAACATTTTTAAATATTTTAAAATTCTCAGGGACGGTGAATCTATCACAATCTATCACAACTAGCTTTTAACATAATAGATAAGCTCTAGTTCAATGACAGCCCTGGACTTGAAGCAAGAATTCAGAAAATCCTAAAAGTGCATGGCCTTTGTTATGCAGTAGATCAGTCTTAAAGATCAGAAGAATCCCTTTCCATCTTAAATCTGTTGGGCCAACTCTTTCTAAACAACTGGTGGTTTACCAGCCACAATTTGGGAATACCTGGCTCCTGTTTATTAGACTTACCACTTACATAGCATAATCTACATACACATGTTTTTTCATGAAACTAAAAAATCAAGAATTTTTGTTGTCAGCTTTTAAGATAGTGGGGACTTTCACACACAACTCTATGATGTAAAAAGAAGGCTAAGCACATTGTTTGACCAATGATAATATTACATGACTATGATTGAAGCAACAAGTTGCTTATCTGAAAAGGTTAACTAAGAAGCACAAGAGAACATATTGTAGTCATAAATAATAAGATCAAATCTATGAACCAAAAGTATTTTGTAAGTTTAAGTCTTCTAAAGGGATTTCTATTTTATTTTTATATCAACATTTTCTCTGTTGTACTTATAAACTATTAGTATAACTTTACATAATTCTAACACATGATTTTCATTTTCTTCAAAGTGTGGTTCTTACCTACAAAGTAACTTTAAAATATAATGGGAGGATTACATGTTTGCCTCTTCTCTATTTCGGAAATTTCACAAGCCAAGATGTACCTTTACTTTTGTAGAACACCCGGTAAATTATTTTGTGGTTCTTAAAGTAGGCCAGAGTATAAACAGACTTTATTGTGAAGTGATATAATTTTGCTCAAATTGTGTTCCTCCATCTATAAGCTAACTCTTCAAGGAGATATGAAAATGTGTGTGTGTCCAGAACTCTTAATAAAGAACAAGCTTGGCATTCCCTTTTTTAAGCACCTGTTTTGGCTATTTGCTGTTGCAAGGTCTCTATAATCTCTCTGAAGATTAATGGCATCAAGCAAGCACCAATTATGGGTAATGATGCGTTGGAAAAAAAACAATTTAGTTTGATTTTCAATTCTAGTCTAGTTTGGATTGCAAGTAGTTAGTATTTACTTGGAAACTCAGTAACCATGTTATGGACAGCAGGTAAGGAACCTTAAAACAATATTTTTCAGTACAAAGTCTAGTTCATTGTAAGAGAGCAATGAAAAATGTTAATACAAGAAAAACCAAGCCATAAATGAACATATGAAGAGGTATTTCTAAATCCACCACAATCCCACAGAAAGAAAAATTCTACTTTGAACAAAAACCATCAATTTTCCTTTTATAACAACATTTGTTTTTTAAGGTTCCTTGGACGGATTTGATTTCTGCTAGTGCTGCCTAGAGAAATTTAGGTGTGGGTTCCAGCTTTTAAGCACTTTCAAACTCAAGTGCTGTAAGCTCACAGAAGAATTTGAGAGACAAAACTGTCTTCACCAACATATATTTCTGTGCTACATGATTTTTTTTCTATTCCACTCATTATTACTCACAGGTGGTAGTGTAAGCATTTAATTTGTATTACCCTAAGAGTGATATTGCTCACAGTGGATGACTTAAATATGTCAGCAGTAGAAAAGGCACATACTAAATATACTATGCACTGGGGGAAAAAAGCAAAGCACATTCCCTCTTACTATGGATTCTGTTATTTAATTTATACAGGAGGAGTAGTTTTCTGCCATGCTTATAACACCTTTCCCAGACTCTCATGCACTGCAGAACTGGAAGAAGCCCTAAAATCGACGGACCAGATACTCAACTGGTATAAACTGACCTAGCCACGTTGATTTCCATTAAGTTACTGAACTTACAATTTGATGAAGAAGACCTTTCCTATAGTACTGTAACTGGGCTGGAAACAAATCTCTTATTTGAGGTGGTCTTGACTGATTCAAGTCAAAACCTGGGACAAAAGAGGTGCAGCACAGCCCTTTACACACACAGCCCTTCCAAGCTGTGTTACTGCTCCTGTCCATAGGTTCTAGAGAGAATGCATACCCTGACAAGATCGTCTCTGGAATGACTGATACCTAACTTGAACATGCTGCAGTTAACTTAGAGAAGTATGCGGCGTTGTCTCAGAGAATGTGTTAGCACGTTTTCTCTCCCATACCTCACAGGTACTTGAAGTGTGACAATCAACTTGTATGTCCATAGGATCTAATGTGTGTATGTCTACAGATATCTACAGGATGTCTATAGGACAAAAGGGTTTCTCCCAGGAGAAATGCAGTATCTATTTATACCCTTGGGCAGCAATTCTCAGCCAGGGTGCTGCTGCACTCTTGGATATCTTAAGATCCTTTCAAGGGTGCCACAGGCTGCCATGCAGAATTAATGCTAAGCGTGCAAACATGATTCACAAGATAAACCCAGAGTTCAAACAAAAATCCACAGTGTTATAAATACTCTGGAGTCTTGAGGCATGTCCAGACGAGCACAGACATGCAATATGTGGCACTGCAGACCTGTATGATGCTACACACTGCATGTGCAGGTGTTCCCGGCACTGCTACTTTGACCCTGGGAGATCCCAGGGTCAAAAAAACCCATGCCAAAAAAAAAAGTAGGGTGGCACTTGTGGCAGCAGTGGGTGCTGCCCAAAACCAGAGCCTGGCCAGCTGGAGCCACACTCCAGCTGCTGGCCAGCATTACTGACATGGCTGACATTCCCAGATGCCCCTAGGTAAGGCTTCTGGGGCCAGCACAGTTGCTGGCCCCAGCCTCCCCTACCCAACCTGCCGGACATCAGAGCACATGTAGCACGGGCGGTCCCCAAGGACTTCAACAGCGGCACAAGGTGTGCTGCTGCTACTTGTCTCCAGGGAAACAAATGTCTGCGCTCATCTGGATGTGGTCTTGTGGTTTTTCTAAATTCTCTGTAATAGAATTGCTATATTATTCTACAACCAAAAAATGAGTGAAAACTAAGAGCTGGCATTTTCCAATAGGAGCTTTAAGTATAATAAGATTGAGAACCACTGCCCTAGGAGAACAGGTCACCTGTTTCTTCCTAGTCTCCCTGGCCCTTTATCTGCTATGAACACATTTTATCACAGCAGAAACTAGGACCAGGCCACAATACCAACTTCTATAACATGCTGACATACTAAATTATGGCCTCATTGCCAATGTAAGAAAATAACTACAATTAGTTTGATTATTTTGCTGTAGAGCTTATTTATCTCCCCCTTGGAGAATGCTGTAAGCCTAAGAAGCTTATTTTTGTCATGTGCCTCCTACACTGAATTCATAGTTCTTTTACTCACAAATAAAAAAGAAGTTATGAATACATTTATTTTCCTCCATTAAATGTACCCAAGTGATTAGGTAATAATTAGAAGTAATTCATTTCAAATTAATGTATCAAAGAAGAAAAGAACCCCATGGCACAGGACTAATTGCTGGTCGAGTTTCACTTTTCTTCATAGGTATGTTTTTCTGGTCTGGCATCTTGTATCAGGCTTACACATGCAAGTATTTATTATGGGTAGGAAAAAAGGGTTAAAGGGTACCAGTCTACAACACTGTGCTTCTTCCTCACAAATTCTCCATTTTTTGGACTTGCCTAAAAATAACATTTTATATTGAATTTTAATTTCAGCATCATCTCTGATTCAGGTAAATGCAGCTACAAACTTTAAGATCCTTATTTATTCACAGTGCAGAGGAAGTTTTTTCTGCTACTTTTATCTTTCATTTAAAGGTAGTATTATAGAAATGTGCCTATAATGAGATCCAGCATGCACAATCACAGTGAAATGTATGATGGAATGGAAATAACTAGCCAATCAAATTGCTCCTCTTTTCTTGCCCTATGTGAAGGCTGGCACAAATCAAGATGCTACAGTCCATTTCAAACATAACTCCCATTAGGAGAATCATGCAAGTTTAAACAAAATTGTATATGTTCTTTTCCCATTCTGTGATGTTAAAATTAGAGTTCTGAGAGACAGACTGGGAGTCCATTTATAGTCAGAACAATGAAAAATGCAACAGTGTAAGACTGAAAAGGCCTCCATGGCAATATAAAAAGTAATAAGATAATTTTTCAACATCACTAGAGAACAATGAGTCTTGCTTGTTATTTTTACTCACATGGTACAGTGTAGTGTCTGGCCCAGGCGTGCCCATGACGTCTTGTCTTAATGAATCCATTTGCAAACTAGGTAGCAAGGAGTAATGGCTTGGACTGTTACTTTTATCCCCCTTCTTTTTGGACTTTTTCCCTGTATCCTTTTTGCTATTCCTTTGAAACATGTAGTCTTCTTGACCTATTTTCTCATTGCTCATGTAACGCAGTAATGAATTTTCTATTAAAAAAAGAATGAAAGACTATATTGTAAATCATAATATACATGGCAATCCTTGCTCTAAAAATGTATCGCACTTTTCCATTACCACGCTTTATGTTAATTAAAAAAAATTCCACCCTATAAAACACAATGCAATTCAAAATTATTTCTTTTGGGGGTTAGTACAGCATAGGTCATGGACAAGCATAACAGTTATACCATTAACATATAATACCAGTATAAGCTATTCCAATATAACTGTTATATCTGGATGAACCTATACTAATGTAGTGTAAAATCAATGAAATTGTATCTTGTTTTATTCAGGGTTAGAGTTATGATAATTTATCTCATTTATATGGCTAAAGTAGCATCCAGATTTAACAGTTAACCTGGAACAGCTAATGCACACTCTCGAGTCCTGCCTTCCCTTTTAAAGCAAGTTATATTTATGTCTGTCCACAGCCACAGTAACAAGTTTTTTGAGACGGAGAGAGATCAACATTCTTGTCACTAATGGGGCTAGATTTAACGCACAGGCAAACTAGGGGTTCTGAGCTGTGGCGGCAGTGCAAATGGCCCCCTCTGCCTCCCCTCCTCTCTCCTCCCTTCCCCTCTGCCTGCCTTGCTGCTGTGGTAGCTGCTTCCTAGCAGTGGCTACACACCCGACTCCCTGAAGGCAGCAGTGCCTGGGTGGGGAGGGAGGTCTTGACCAGCACAGGGCTCACTACAGAGTTAAGCCAGCCCTGGTCACTACTCCAGAACAGTAGTCAACATGCCGCCCCCCTCCCCTCAACACCCTCTGGGGTCTCTTCCTTTTAAATAAACAGAAAATAATGTATTATTACATCTGAAATACTGCTCTTGGAAGCAATGTTCTACATGAAACTGGATCAAAGATGGCTGAGAAAATGAACATTTTCCAAGTAACACGTGTTGATTATTCATTTTATTTTGGTCTCTTTCTTGTTTATACCACTGTTGTCTTGTAACAATATTTAGACTGAATTTTTCTTAGTCCATCGTTAAAATTAAGATTAGCAATAGCTAAGCCTCAGAACATCAACTGCCAATTGTGCACATACATCACAGTGACAGAATAGAACTAATGTGTAACAGTACTGGTCTTTTGCTGGATTATATGCAATTCAAAACAGGCATCACAATTCTACCTATTGTACCAGTGCTTTGCATACTGGCCAATGGGTGCCATTGTGATAAAACTGCTATTCAACAACAGCCACCCTTTCAATATGCAATGAGACTGCCTCAGATTCAATAAAGGGGTAACAAAGTGAAATTCTGTAGCTATACAGGAGATTGGAATAAAAGACCCAATATTTTCATTCTGGCCTTAAAATCTATTAAGTGGGCAAACACCAGAAAAGTGCCAATGAACCTCATGAGATTTTTGGGGAACTTTTCAACTCTGAACTATTTCTAGTTAGTCCTTTCAGAATGCTTGACAACCAAAAAAAAATCTATCAGGACAGGCAGATTTACAATTTAATTCTCACTTCACTATGTATTACAACAGGAGAACAAATTAACTTTTGTATATGATATTTTAGGGCCAATTTCAAAGGACAAAATGTTTAAACAATCAGATATCAATGTAATTAAGCATGATCAAACTAAACTGGGAGGAAGTGTGTAACCACAATTCTGTTTTTCCAGCTCTCCTGAACAACTTCTCCAGTTCCACTCAAGGAAACCCAAAGATGAGCAAAATAAAGTACAAGTGATAAAAAAATAGGAATATCACTAGAATATGTTGACAGATATCCACATTTTAAATGAGAAGTGATGTAAAAAGAACTCATTGTTATTTATAGTCTTGCACAAAATTAGTGTCCCAAGTCACTTACCTCTCCTACTATCTCTCTTTATTTTATTGGGATCTTCATAGTCCCCTACCCAATTATATTCCACTGGCATAGAAATAGGTCTTAGCTTGCCTAGAACAGAGAAGAAACTAGTGTCAAGATACCTTTAAACTGAAAAAAAAAACCTATTTCAAAGGAAGCTAACTATTAATATTTTAATTCTACAATGTAGACAAAAATCCAGAATATCCCATGTACAAAAGATGAAAACAGGGGTTTGTTCAGTCCATTACTGTGGCTCAAGGGGAAGTTAAACATTCACAGAAATTTTTAAGTAGTTTAAGAAACAAACCCATCACCCTAACAAAATCCTCTCTCAGAATCGTCTTTAGACTTGAGGTTGAGACTGAGCATCTTTCACATGCATAAAGGCTATAGACAACTTCCACATCAACATCTGCTGATTATGCTGCACAGCACTCAAAGACATACAAAGAATTATTTTATGGCCTATGTGATATGAGTTGCTCATGTAAGACCAACTGATTTAAGACATATGTCCATATCACAAAAGCATCTCCACTAATGGCATCTTTGCAGTTGGACTTGACAGATACATCATAATTGCATAAGAAAATGAGTTCAAACCTCTCGGTGTAGTCTCCAGACTCTGTATTTCACTCACCCAAAACAGCCTATTAGTACTATGAAATTCACTTGTTTCAGCAGAGAAAAACTGTCAAATTATTATTCCTCAAGTTTTAATTTGAAAGCCAAAAAATTAGTTTAAAATATTGTGAGTTACCGTTCTCCTCTTCCAAAACTACAGTGCAAAAGAAAACTTTTTTTTTCAGCTTCACTACAGCCATACTAAATCTGGCAACTGTCAAGCAGTGTTAAAGTTAGTACGTACGCAAGCAGTTGCATGTTAAGCCTTAATCCTGTTTCTTGCCTACAAAACTCTTGACTTGCTACTGGTGAGCTGGTGAGAAGGGACACGTCTCAGAGCCAAGGCACTTGGTCTCTATCCCTGCTCTGGGTTGTAGGGGCCTGGGAATGGTGTAATCTGGCAGAGCCAACTCTAGGGGTGTGGGGGGCCTGGGGCATATCAGCCTGTGCAGGGCCTCTGCAGGGCAGCAAGTGGCCAGAGTGGGGAGCAGGGTGGGGAGCAGCCAGAGCGTGAAGCCAGAGGTGCACAGCAGCCACACAAAGTGGTCGTTCCCTCTCCACATACCGAAGGCACTATCTGCAGGGCCTGTATGGCACTATCCGGGGCAGACACCCCGGCACTTAAAAGTGCAGGGCCTGGGGCAGATGCCCCAATTCGCCCCTCGCTGCAAGGGACAGCTCTGCATCCTGGGATGTTGGGAGACTGCAAATTGCTTGTTTTATCTCTGTAGAACAGACTGAAGTTATCCTAATGTGAGTTGGTAGCAGAGCCCAGAGTCTACTTTTGCCTGAAGTGGTGTAGCTTTAAGACTCAAATGGTACTTAGAATGAGTTTATGTACAGACACATATTTTAAGTGCCCTTAGTATGGTTTAAAGAGTAACATGTAACTTCACTCTATGCCCCATTCCAGTCACTGGTATTTGAAGTCACATTTAAGTGCTTTCCTGAATAGATATGTTTTTTAAGGAACTAAGTCTTTCTTATATTTATATAGCTAAGAATTCTTAGGTTTACTTCTCTGGGCCATATGCCACAGTGTTTCTTCTCTGCTGCACTGTGCTATATTGAAAAACTTACTATATAAACTAGTAGTACTTTTCACACCATCTGCAGAATTTCCATTACAGTAAAACAACAGCCCTCTCTTCTCCCCCGCAAAAAGGGTGAGAGAACAAATGTTTTCTGTTTACTAAAATTTCATATTTGTTATAACTATATTCTAATTTATTTGCCCAAATGGGCTCCTTTCCATGAAGGTAAATTTCACTTATCTTCTAGTGGCTCTGCTAGCTCCTCTTCATCAACTTACACGGATATTTTCAATCTACTATCTATGTAATGACCATGCTTCAGGAAATGCATCATTTGGGATATAAACAGAAGCTTTCAGAGGCCAATTAACAACAGTTATGTAATAGCTGTCAGTTAGTAATGGAAAACTAGATAAAGGTCTAAAACTAGAAAGACAATCCGATACAACCAAGAGTGTGCCATCAGCACAGCACAGGACATGGGGACACTCTGTAATTAAGTACAATAAATGAAGCGCATCCAATTTTAGTGGGGTAACTAAAGTTTATGTTATGTCTTAATACTTTATGGAACCATTTTATACCTCATGTAAGTGGCGACAGAAAATAAATAAAAACATTTTAAAATTAGAAGGAGAGCTGAGAATATTGTAGAACTCATGTACTCCAAGTTTTGGATCAAACAGAATCAGTGTATGGCCTCATCAGAAAAGTTACAGCTAATAGCAAGACATTGCATTTAACCACAACTGTGGCATCTGACTTGCATAAAAAAACAAAACAATCAAGCAATATTTTTCAACAAAAATATAGCCTAACCAATATAATGAGGAAAAGAGGTGATTTGAACAATTCCCTTATTTTAGTTTTACTGATTACAAATTTTGGCCTTCTCTCAGCCTCTGATCACATCATGACTATAAATGCACTATATTTTTTCATCTAAGGCAACATGTTTACCTACACTAGGGCTGTGTGAAGCTTCAGGTGCTGATTCAATATTGAGGAGATTCAGCCCGATTCGGCATCCAAATCTCCAAATCAGAATCTAAACAGGGGACCAATAAAATAGCCTGAATTGATTCAGAAAAGTTTTGGAGAGCTTACCTCCACCTGCTCTTTCAGCCCCACCAATGACTGCCGCACCCAGCCCCAGTGGCCGAGTGCTTTAAAAAAAAAAAAAAGCCCTGCACTCACCAGATGCTGCAGCAGCCATTGTGTCTTGGGGCTCATGGCAGAGCCCCCGTATAGCGTGGGGCAGTGGGGATCACACCCCCTCCCTCGGCGCCTGGCAGCAGCCAGTGAGTGCAGGACTTTTTTCTTTTTTTTCTTTTTTTTTAAGAGACAGTATGCTGGGGCCGAGCAGGGCAGCCATGGGGGGTCTGGAAGAGCCTCCCATGCACCGTAGGGCAGTGGGGGGCAGCAGGGCTTGCCCCCCAACCTGGCAGCCACCAGTGAATACGGGACTTTTTCTTTTTTTTTTTTTTAAAGAGCCAAGACGCTGGGGCCGGGTGGGGCAACTTGACTGGGCTAGGAGAGCGGGTTGGGGATGGGGCCTGTTTGATTCGGAGACTCAGCCGATTCGGTGGCGGCCGAACCTCCAAATTCGATTCAGCCAGATCAATTAAGGATAGTTTGAATCACCAAATCAAATAACTATCCCCTGAATTGGCTGAATCCGAATCTCAAGTGAATACTAGCCACATCGCACAGGCTCAATAGACACTATTTTCCTCTTTCTTTTCCCCAGTCAGAAACACCAGAAGGAAATGTGTAGATTATCTAAAGTCATATCAAGTTGTCTTGCTGCTATAATAGTTTTGTTCTAAGGCCCTCTCCAGATGTTACATTTATCATGTCATGATTGTGTTAATCATGCAATAAATTGTAACGTGCCATATGGTCAAGCAATTTATCATGCAAAAAAAATGTGAGAATGAGCCACAAAGTTATTACTCATTAAATGTGGAACACCTTTGTGGCTAGTTTATATCATACTTTAATTTGAACTCTCAGCATGTCAGTTTAAAAAGTTCAAGGGGAGACCAGACTCAGGAGCTGCTGGGAAATGATCTTTAAACTTGCTGACATACAGGGGCTCCCCATTGGAAATGGGCTCTTCAACTGCTATGCTGCCTACAAGTCCATTTAAATTTCCTAGTATGTGCAGAGTTCAGCACTGGGGAGCAGTCTATAACTAATCCCAAGTTTAAAGGGGCACATGCAGTTCAGCACTGGTGAATGGCTCCCCAGTTCTGGACTGCATGAATGTCCAGGCACGCAGATCCAGTATCGCACAATAACCTTGTGGGAAAACTGGCAGATTGTGGGTTCAGCTGCTCGATGGTTCATTGGAT
Organism: Alligator sinensis; assembly: GCF_000455745.1. Classification (NCBI taxonomy): domain Eukaryota; kingdom Metazoa; phylum Chordata; order Crocodylia; family Alligatoridae; genus Alligator; species Alligator sinensis. The sequence goes on from NW_005842503.1 coordinate 268,962, forward strand.
GGGAAAGTGGCAGGACCCAGAGAGCTCTCATGAATGGATATGTGTCATCCTAGCATGAAGTGGCCACTGGTGTCCCTCAGGGGTCCGTGCTTGGACCAGTGCTTTTCAACATCTTTATCAATGATTTGGATGGAGGAGTGAAAAGCTTGCTGGCCAAGTTCATGGACAACTCCAAGTTATGGGGCAGTGTGGTCATGCCAGAAGATAGGCTGCAGATACACGAGGACCGGACAGGCTTGGGAGTTGGGCAGACAGGAACCAGATGTTTAATACTTCCAAGTGTAAGGTGCTCCATTTGCAGGCAAACAACCCTCAACATACATACAGGCTTAGTGGCAACAGCTTGACTTGCACCACATCCGAAAGGGACTTAGGGGTAATGATAGACCATCGCATGAATATGAGCCATCAGTGCAAAGCGGTGGTCAGCAGGGCAAATAACACACTGGCATGCATCAACCGATGCATCTTGTGTAAAACTAAGGATACTCCCACTGTACTCAGCACTGGTGAGACTGCAGTTGGAGTACTGCATCCAGTTTTAGGTGCTGCACTTCAATAAGGACGCGGAAAAATTTGAGAGGATCAGAAAAGAGCCACCCATATTATCAGGGACTTGCAAGACAAGCCATACAAGGAAAGGCTGAAAGATCCAGATGTTACATTTATCATGTCATGATTGTGTTAATCATGCAATAAATTGTAACGTGCCATATGGTCAAGCAATTTATCATGCAAAAAAAATGTGAGAATGAGCCACAAAGTTATTACTCATTAAATGTGGAACACCTTTGTGGCTAGTTTATATCATACTTTAATTTGAACTCTCAGCATGTCAGTTTAAAAAGTTCAAGGGGAGACCAGACTCAGGAGCTGCTGGGAAATGATCTTTAAACTTGCTGACATACAGGGGCTCCCCATTGGAAATGGGCTCTTCAACTGCTATGCTGCCTACAAGTCCATTTAAATTTCCTAGTATGTGCAGAGTTCAGCACTGGGGAGCAGTCTATAACTAATCCCAAGTTTAAAGGGGCACATGCAGTTCAGCACTGGTGAATGGCTCCCCAGTTCTGGACTGCATGAATGTCCAGGCACGCAGATCCAGTATCGCACAATAACCTTGTGGGAAAACTGGCAGATTGTGGGTTCAGCTGCTCGATGGTTCATTGGATGGGAAAGTGGCAGGACCCAGAGAGCTCTCATGAATGGATATGTGTCATCCTAGCATGAAGTGGCCACTGGTGTCCCTCAGGGGTCCGTGCTTGGACCAGTGCTTTTCAACATCTTTATCAATGATTTGGATGGAGGAGTGAAAAGCTTGCTGGCCAAGTTCATGGACAACTCCAAGTTATGGGGCAGTGTGGTCATGCCAGAAGATAGGCTGCAGATACACGAGGACCGGACAGGCTTGGGAGTTGGGCAGACAGGAACCAGATGTTTAATACTTCCAAGTGTAAGGTGCTCCATTTGCAGGCAAACAACCCTCAACATACATACAGGCTTAGTGGCAACAGCTTGACTTGCACCACATCCGAAAGGGACTTAGGGGTAATGATAGACCATCGCATGAATATGAGCCATCAGTGCAAAGCGGTGGTCAGCAGGGCAAATAACACACTGGCATGCATCAACCGATGCATCTTGTGTAAAACTAAGGATACTCCCACTGTACTCAGCACTGGTGAGACTGCAGTTGGAGTACTGCATCCAGTTTTAGGTGCTGCACTTCAATAAGGACGCGGAAAAATTTGAGAGGATCAGAAAAGAGCCACCCATATTATCAGGGACTTGCAAGACAAGCCATACAAGGAAAGGCTGAAGGACCTGAGCCCCTTTAACCTAAAGAACTGAAGGTTGAGAAGGGACTTGATAGTGGCTTATCAATATATCAGAGGAGTGCATCAGGAGCTTGGTAAACAACTGTTCACTAGGGCACCCCCAGGAAAGACCAGATCTAATGGATACAAACTCCTGGAAAGCTGCTTCAGGCTTAATTCCAGGAAAAACTCCTTCATGGTCAGGATGTCCACAGTGGAATAAACTCTCTCCAGAGGTGGTACAGTCACCTATCCTGGAGGTTTTCAAGAGGAGACTAGACAGTCACCTTGCTGGGGTCACTTAACCCCAGTTGTGTTCCTGCCTAGAGGGGGGCAGGGGGGCTGGACCTGTTGATCTTCAAGGTCCCTTCCAGCCCCTAACTATCTATGAATCTATGAAAAGCCCAAGATCAGGGAGTCACTCCTCAATCCCAGACTCCAACCCCACTCCTCCCTCCCACCAGTAGATACAGGATGGGACCTGAGCAATTTAATCCTAGACCTCAAAAACTGTACATCCTACCATGCCAGACCTTGCCTGTTTTTGGGAACTGGGATAAAATTCCTCAGGTCCCATCCCACAATTAAATTAATATCAGGAGAGGCTTAAGGTAGAACACTGAGGCAAAAAAGTGACATCTACAGTCTGCTGTTTTGGGACAGCATAGATTATTTAATCTACAGTAGAGGATGACATTTAGGTGGCTTATATCAGCAAGCTACAAAAATCTAATAATCAACATTGATTACTTATGTGTCATACATGAAAAAGCCACAATCAACCTTTCTTCTGGTTACTGTAGATGGAATATATCCAAGCACTACTTTAAATTTTTATATTTTATATATTTTATCTTCATAAAAAATATTTTTGAGATAGCAAAGGAGAATCAGAGAAAGAAGTTTAAATCATTTAATTATCAAGCAAGATATATAATGCAAGACATGGGAGATGATATTATCACTCTATGTGGCAGGATTTGGGGCCTTAAAAATTAGGGAACAATATATACTTCACTTAAGAATTTATGGAAAAAACTGAGCATCAGTATATGTATGGAGACATAGGGTTTTTTTATTTAATTGATTTTGGGTTACCAGTAACTGTCGAGAGATTTTTCAGTAAAAGAAAAAACTTATGAAGAGCTCATTTGGATGACCACAAATATAACCCATTGATAACACCATTCTTTAAAACCAGGGCACTGATGGAACAAGTCTTACATAGCTAGGACTTTACTGGAATTTTTTTCCTTAAATAGAGATAGCGAAAGGTGCCAGAGAGGATTTTCATAGTATTATTACATAATCAGGATCATTTAGAAGTCTATGTTTGTAGATACACATTATTTTTAGCACAGACAATTTTTCTAAAAATATTAAAAACTCTAATGTTCACTCATCCCCAAGATGGAATGGAAATAGAGGGAAATAAAATCAGAGAGAGCAGTGGTAGAGAGATCACATTTGTCCAGTGTGGCAAAGCAAACACCCTTCCCTGCATTCAAGCCATCATTAAAATATTTGCACCTTTTATCCACTCTTGGGGGTCAAAACATATTAAAACAGCAGTCACAATCTGTATTTATAGTTATATGTAAAAAAAAAAAAAAAAAAAGGAAACACTATTACTTCAACATGTATTTCAGAGAAGCAGAAGGAAAAACACACAAGTAGTTATATGCTGTTCTTGCTAAACAGTTCGTTTAGAACCTGATACCATATTTTCTTGCATACCACACACACCTCCCCCTGGGGTATGGAGAGCTATCTTTCCCTCCCCAAATCAGCCCTCCCCAGTGGAGGGGTGGTATCTAAAGTGGGGAAGCTGGTTTTTCTTTGCTGGAATAGAGGTAGGGTAGAATGAGCAAGGAGATATTGTTGGCAGACTCATGGCTCCCAAGAGAGCTACTGATAGCCACCACTTCTCCCTGGGACTGCAAAGAACAGGGATGGAATTCAGTGTTCTCTCTCTCTCTCTCAGTTATTGATGAGGCTGTAGGTTTTGGCTGAAGAGGCACTGAGCTAGCTGAGGGTGAGTGAGCTGCTGCATGTAGTCTGTAGCATGCTGATGAGGCTTGCAATGTGGAAGCAACATTTTATTATTTACAGAAACTTATATAAAGAACTAATTATAATAAGGAAGTTACAGTCTTCACACTGCCTTGCAAGGGTCTGGGGTCTATCTTTGTTGCTGTCTGGCCATACCAGGAAGTTCCTGCTGCCTTACCCAGACTATCTCCTGGGATGCCATGTTTCCTGAACACACTTCCTGGAAAGACTTCTCTGTCACACTGTTAGCCATTTCATTTTAAAACATCTTTTTCTACTTTCTGCTTTATAAAAACCAAGTTGTATGTTTTAGTTGGGGGTATGCGGTATGCAAGAAAATAATGTATTTCATGCTGCCTTCAGCCCTCTATGAAAAAGGTTTCAGAAGGCTCCTTCTGAACCTGTAACAGAAACAGTAAAGAGAGTAAAAAGTGCTGTGTTGCAGAAGGAATTCTGAAGGCTCCTACACTTGCTCAGCTTGCAATATGCTGTGGTATGTCAGGGAATTTTTTTAAGCCTTCCTCAGATGCATTAGGTATTAGCTGTAGCCTAGGCTGGGGATTTTGACTGGGGTGTGCCAGTGCTCCTGCTGGAACTTAAAGCTGAAGGCTCCTTGCTAGAGGGTCTTGCCTCTCTACTTAGGGTTAGACCAATAACCATATTTCTGGTCAGGAAGACATTTTACACCATGGTCAAACTGGTATGGACTGTGGGGCTTTTTGCCTCTCTCTAGGTGGGGGTGTGGATCTCTCAAGTGTATATTAACAAACTTTTACAGAAGCAGGACATTGGCTGCCATGGTTCCCCTGCTTTACTTGTGGCAGGTTAGGGTGTTATATCTTGTGTTGTGTCAGGGTTGATGTTAGGTTGACTAAGGGCCTTTGTACACACCACAAAATTGGCCTTTAAAGAGGCTTAAATATCCTTTTGCACTGCTTTAATGGCGTCACTGTTTGCACGCTCGGCATCATGTTCCACTTCAAATGACTTTAGTAGCTCCAAGATGTTTTAGTTTGCTACCTAACAAAGTGCAACAATGCATGGAACACTGGAAGCCAATGTGCTCAGGGCTTGGTGGGCCCAGCACAGCTCAGGGGCTGTGGGAACTGGCGGCAGCCCATGCAGGCAGGCTCCAGTGAAGGGGAAAAAAAAAGCAGTAAGCCTGATCTTTTTCTTTTCCTCCCTGGGGCCTGCCTGAGCTGTGTGGGGGCCCAGTGCTTCCCTCCATGGCATTGGGGGTGGGGGCTGGTGCTTCCCTCTGTGGCTGTGGCACCTCCAGAGACCACCCGGGCCCGGTGCCAGGGGATGTGTGCCGCCCATGGGGGCCACCACGTAGCACAGGGACTACTCAGCCTGCCAGCAGCTCGCTCTCCCCTCACCGTTGAAGAGGCAGGTAAGGATTGGGCCCCCACCCTTGTGTACATGCCACGGGGGTTTAGTTCAGTTTAATTCTCCCTAAATTGAAGTGGTGTTTTTAAAAACCCACCATTTCAGTTTAGGGAGAACTAAACCGAATTAAACTCCCATGGCAGGTACAAGCAGCTTAAGAGGTTAAATTATGGATTTATGTAGGATGGTTTGGATAGGGATGATCCTGCCTTAGGCAGGGAGTTGGACTAGATGATCTATGGAGGTCCCTTCAAGCTCTTCTTCTCTGATTTCTATGACCAACATGCACATGCATTCATTTAAACAAGCAATTACTCTTGTTTTTTTTAAAACTGAAATAAAGTGTGGGATAAAACTGGCAGTTTCTTCCTTTTAGCCTCTGACTTCACTTGTCTCAATTTTAAATGCACACTCTGTAAACAGGTGCATCTTCATGAAAATGTATTCTTTAATATTCCATAAATGCATTACACAAAATCCTGAGTGTCACAACCCAAGGGTGTGATTTTTGTTTTTGTGCGCGCTTTGGCACCACTGAATTATTTTCCCGCCAATTTGTAGCTTTCTTTGCAGATCCGCCCAAGTTGGAGAACTCCGAGAAGAACCCCCGCAAGGGAGGACTCCACAAACATCAGGAGGAGGAGACTTCACACTGTGTGAAGATCTCTAAGCGCTGCGGAGTCTATCGGACCCAGCACATTTCAAGCAGGCAACAGAGGTCTGACCAGCCTCTAGCCTCTCCCCGTCGCTGTTCGCAATCCTTCGACGTATCCCTCTCCCTGCGCGCAAAAGGATCCACGGAGCCTCGACAACTCCGTGGGAGTGATCCGA
>NW_005842503.1:275154-276169 GCF_000455745.1 Alligator sinensis
CCTGGGAAACTGTCCAGCCTACACCGCGACCATCTTCGGTGTAAGTAAACAATCTTGAATCAACCATTACGCGTCCGTGACTAATTCTAGCGTGTCGCCTGTTTTCTCCGACCCAGCGTGCCCGGGCTGCTGGCCACAGCCCGCACGGAGCACAAAAAGGGCCCGGATCACTCCCGGCCTGCACATGGCGACGAGGATGGGATCAGGAGAAGACACGCTAGAGCTAGAATTAGTTAAGAACTACCCTTGGCGCGATAACAAACGCCAAGTGAAAAGTTTTGAGGAGCTGGAGGCGCATATCGCTTACCACCAGGCGGGCGGAACGGGTGAGAGATTTGTCAGCGGACGCCTTTCGCTGAAGGGAGAAGAGGGAGCCTCCGAAGACGGAGCCCCGAGAGAGAGAGAAGTGTATTTGCTCCCTGCAGCGTTCGGGTGTATAATGAGTGACGAGCGGGTCCTGTTCAGGCCCCTCGATACTGTGTCCCTCGCCAGAGTCAACCCGGCGGGTGCAGTAAACCCGACCCTCACCCGGGAGTGTGCCCGTTGCCTTCGATATGCTCGGGAGAGTGAAGAGCCAGTGCCGATCGACCGGTTCCCTCCCCTCATGGCGTCTGGATTAAGGGGTCGCGAGCTTCCATCCGAGCTCCGTGAAGATCTGGAGATGGAGGAATGAGCCGCAGATGAGAGGGTGGCCCCGCGGTACGACAAGGGGGGAGAATTGAGTGCAACATTCCGTACAATTGCTGATTTAATGAACAAGAATTTAAGTTTAAAGGCCCAGCTGCGTATGGCTGTTCAAGCGGTCAAAGAAGCGGCTGAGAGAAGGGATCCTGAAACACCAGCCCAAGATGGCGCCGAGCAAGAGGGAGACCGCGTGGAAGAACCGGAAAAGAAGGGTGGAGCTTCGGAGAAATCCGCGAGAGTTCGGTCAGCGACTCCGCCCATCGACGCAGCGTCGTCTCTGGCAACCCCGCCTAGCGACGCGGCGACGCCTCTGCCGACCACGCCCTCCTGC
>NW_005842503.1:276848-280363 GCF_000455745.1 Alligator sinensis
GCCAGTGCTGAGGCTCTTGGTGGCCTCAAGGAAGGGCTTGAGGACCACCAAGATCTGGGAGATGGTATCCCACTCAGGGCTGCTGATCCCAATCTCCCCAAGCAAGGCCATCTCATGGATGGCCTTCTGTTGTTCCACCAGCCTCTCGATCACCAGGTATGTGAAGTTCCACTGCGTCTCCACATCCTACATAATGTGTTGTGGGTGGTTCAGCTCTGTTTGTTTGTCCTGCAGCATCTCACTCCCCTTGATTCTCCGGTGGAAGTAGCCTGTCACCTTCCTGCATTTGGAATTTGAATTATTATTTGTCGGAGTTCTTCTTGGGTGTTGATTCAGTTCTTCTTGGGTGTCAGCTAAAGCTGCGACAGCTTTTGAAAGATCTTTGTGGCCTTCACTGAATTCGTGAGCTATGATTTCTATTACGGCTTGGAGGCGTAATGTAAATCTTTTAAGACACACAGTGCCTATTCCTGGGAGCATACCTGCAAGGGAACACTCAAGTAATATTTTTTTGGTAAGTGGAGTTGTTTGATATTTGTTTACTATATCACGGCTGTCACAACCCAAAGGTGTGATTTTTGTTTTCGTGTGTGCTTTGGCACCACTGAATTATTTTCCCGCCAATTTGTAGCTTTCTTTGCAGTGTGCATTTCTTCTTTGCAGCACAGAGATGCACGGTGCAAAGAGTTCCCGCCATTTGTATTCTAATTCGAGCCCCATTATTGGCTTGCATTAAATTATTCACGCGTGGCGGCTAGTGATTGGCTTGCTAGCTGTATAAAAAGCTTGAGTGGTTTCCGCCCAAGTTGGAGGACTCCACGAACATCAGGAGAGGACTCCACGAACATCAGGAGGAGGAGACTTCACACTGTGTGAAGATCTCTAAGCGCTGCGGAGCCTATCGGACCCAGCGCATTTCAAGCAGGCAACTGAGGTCTGACCAGCCTCTAGCCTCTCCCCGTCGCCATTCACAATCCTTCGATGTACCCCTCTCCCTGCGCGCAAAAGGATCCACGGAGCCTCGACAACTCCGTGGGAGTGATCCGAATATTGTCTGAGTCCTCAAACGAAGATTTAAGCGGAGCTGTAACTGGGAAACTGTCCAGCCTACACCGCGACCATCTTCGGTGTAAGTAAACAATCTTGAATCAACCATTACGCGTCCGTGACTAATTCTAGCGTGTCGCCTGTTTTCTCCGACCCAGCGTGCCCGGGCTGCTGGCCACAGCCCGCGCGGAGCACAAAAAGGGCCTGGATCGCTCCCGGCCCACACACTGAGAATATTTTAAACAGCTTAAATTCAGTTTGTATCTTCACTCTCAAACAATTGCACAGCTTTGTTGTAATCAAGTGCTGAGCATCATGTACTGAATCTGTAGTTTTTCATAAATTAATTTCATTTTGTCTTCTTCTCAAAGGGATATAATGCCAGGATTACTACAGCTATTCCAACATAGAGCCTACACTAAGTTTAATAATTAATATAGAATGGCAAATAGAATCATCAGTATTCAATAACATGTTCAGTTAAAACCAATGCACTCAAAACATCTTGTTAAAGGCTATCTGATTTGCATACAAAACTTCTATTCTGAATGCATTTCGATTCTTATTTATATTTATATGCCAAAATCTGCAGATACCCCCTAACCCTTTGCTACTTCCCTTGCTCTGCCACTGGACACTAAGAAGAACAAAACAAAAGGATGGAATAGAGATATATGCAAAGTGCTGCACCTAGGGAGGAAAAATGTCCAGCATACCTACTGCCTAGGAAATGACCTGCTGGGTGGCACGGAAGCGGAAAGGGATCTTGGAGTCCTAGTGGACTCCAAGATGAACATGAGTCAGCAGTGTGACGAAGCCATCAGAAAAGCTAATGGCACTTTATCGTGCATCTGCAGATGCATGACGAATAGATCCAAAGAGGTGATACTTCCCCTCTATCGGGCGCTGGTCAGACCTCAGTTGGAGTACTGTGTGCAATTCTGGGCACCACACTTCAAGAGGGATGCGGATAACCTGGAGAGGGTCCAGAGAAGGGTCACTCATATGGTTAAGGGCTTGCAGGCCAAGCCCTATGAGGAGAGACTAGAGAACCTGGACCTTTTCAGCCTCCGCAAGAGAAGGTTGAGAGGCGACCTTGTGGCTGCCTATAAGTTCATCACGGGGGCACAGAAGGGAATTGGTGCGGTTTTATTCACCAAGGCACCCCTGGGGGTTACAAGAAATAATGGCCACAAGCTAGCAGAGAGCAGATTTAGACTGGACATTAGGAAGAACTTCTTCACAGTTAGAGTGGCCAGAGTCTGGAATGGGTTCCCAAGGGAGGTTTCCTGCCTATGCAGGGGGTCAGACTCGATGATCTATTGAGGTCTCTTCCGACCCTAACATCTATGAATCTATGCTGTAAGAGGGGGATGCAAACTAGCCCATGTCTGGAATTGGCTCAAACTGCTTAGTCACGTTGCATTAGAGAGAACTCCATTGGTATAAGCCCTGAATGAAGGTAGACATGGCAGGGGCACAAAGAGTTGTTTTTGATATAAACAAAAAGTATATGTTCTGTATCCTGTAGGCTCCCTCTGTGCTTACTTCCACCCCCTGGGTGTGGCTACATGTGCGACTGACTGTGCAGTTGTTACTGTGCAGTCATTTCGTATTTAGGGATGTAGCTTTAGCTCTAGCAAGTACTAAATGATTGCACAGCAACTGCCATTATTGCGTAGTCCTGGTGGCACACAGGTCATTTCCAACCGTGCTGCATAGTAGCAATGAGTTACTGTGCATTGGTGTCATGGTTTGTGCCCGCTACTATGTTGCCATAGCAATGAGCTACAGCAATGTAGCATCTCATGTCAATGTGCCCCGTGGCAACTTAGTGGTAATAATGATCATGATGATTCTCAGCATAACACAACTTTTCTATTCCCTACCTGAAAAACTTCTATCTCACTTACTATAGAATCTCCAATAGTCTGATAGCTGTAGCCCAGGAAATACAGCACAGATATTCAAAAGAGCCTAAGTGTCCTAGGTGTTCAACTCCCACTGGAATATGTATAAAAAAATCTCAGCCTACATCCTATGCAGCAGGGGTGGGTAAAATATAGCCCCACCCCAGCCAAACCCAGTGCCCCGCACTGCAGCTGCTTGCAGCAAACATGGGGTTGCCTGTGCCCGCTCCAGACAGCTCCATGCAGGCTGCAAGCGCCTGCAGTGTGGGGCATGGGCCGTGGGAGGGGCTGCTCCTCCCCTGCGCTCCGCTTTTCCCCAGGCTTCTTCCCTGTGTGGAGAAAAACAGCCCCTGGTCCACTCCATGGCTGCGAGTGGCTGCAACGCAGGGCGCCGGACATGGGGCAGGGAGGGGCTGCTTTCCCCACGCCACTGCGCTCAGCACTACCTTGTAACCTAGCCCCACTGCCAGGCTGGCAGTGGGACAGGTTACACGCTGGTGCTGAGCATGAGGAAAAGTGGCCCCTTGCCTGCCTCATGGCCAGCACCCTGTGCTGCAG
>NW_005842503.1:280413-294276 GCF_000455745.1 Alligator sinensis
AGGGGCTGTGAGCAGCGGCAGCAGGGAGTGTCGACCATGGGGCAGGCGAGGGGCCATTTTTCCCCATGCTCAGCACTAGCTTCTTCTCTGCTCGCAAGCAGGGGGTCGGGGCTGAGGGCTATCCCCTGCCTGTACTGCAGGGCTGGGGGGCACTGGGTGTGAGTGGGTAGGGAGCCAGCGGGAGCACGGGGCCCGCATCAGTGTCCTGGGGCCAGCGCCGGTGGGGCCCAGAGCAGGTGGCAGGAGTGCGGGGTCCCAGCTGGCAGGGGCTCTATGGAGCCGGACCAGCTTCCCCCTCCCTGCTGGTGCAGCCCAGCCTGGCTCCACAGACCCTTGCCAGCCTATGCCCCGCTTTGGGCCCCACCGGTGCTGGCCCTGGGACATTGGTCCCAAGACATTGGGATGTTCATCCCAAGATGGTGACCAGGTGGGTGGGGCACCTGTCAAGGGGTGGGGCTACCCATGCAGCCCTCAACAGTCTGCCAAATCTGGGTAAGCAGCCCTCCGCCCAAAATAATTGCCCACTCTTGCTATATAGGGTAGTCACTCACAGAAGGCATTCACTTTGTAAAGGTTAATTTGCTAACACAGTACATGCAACTGCAAGACAAAGTGATTGTTTATGCTTAAGAAGCTATTAGAGCTCATTTAAATATTACCAAATCATGGCACTGACATTATACTTTACTGGTATAAGTGATTAGAAACTGGTCTATATCCATAACAGAGCAGAAGTTCTGCATGCACAGACTGGTTTAAAAATGACAGAATCCAGTCTAAGATTTGCACCCCCCACCCCCAAGAATGAATATGTGTTCTGTTCACCACTGATCTAAACTACGCCACTTACAGAAAACTACGCAACTTAGATTGATTATGCCTTGGGCTGCACCTAGCCATAAAGAAGTAAATTGAGAAATTTTTTTCCCTGATGAAATGGAACCAAAAGATTATTACAATATATCCTTTGACAAGTTTTACACTGGTCATTGATAGTAATAAAATAAATCAGGAAGGTAAAACTGATAATATTAAGTACAACTTTCTGTATAGAAACAGGACTTAGACATATCATTACAATGAATATTGATCTGGACTAACCACCCATTCATATTTTTATGTGTACTAAAAAAGTTATACAGTAGATTTTTAATAAACAAATGTTTATACTGACATCCTCCTACAGAACATGAAAATTCTTAGCAAAGCAAATTCATAAATGTGTATTCTTTATTTAAAAAGAAAATGTCAGTCATGACACAAATTAAAACATTGAATGAGCCTTATTAATACCTTACCATATGTTGGAGTGCTCTCTCTCCTCCCAGGACCACTTGTTCTTCCTTTCTCATATTCATAGCAGTATAAGACTGCGTCTTCTTCAACCACATTAAAACGCTTCCGATATTCCTGGTCAAGAAATGAATTAGGAGATTCCGATCCTGTATGAACTGGCTTGCCCACTATGTGTCTGCCAACATCATCACATGGAAGATTTCCCTTTTCATCCCTTTAATAAACAAGAGATTTTGAATGTATTTTAATAGTACATTTTTATGTGGCTATCTTTCAGTAAGTAGGAAACTGAAAATATTTACTATACCAAGAGCTTTGGTGGATGCAATACTGTCTGAACTGTTACATACATTTCTGTCTACTGATCTCAATTGCAGGCTGAATCTATTCTTTCCTAAATTCTGAAAAAGCTTGAGGATTTTCACCCTCTGGAAAAAATGGAAAGCTCACTCATCTTGCTGGTCTTTTGGGAATGGGGATAAATTATGAGGATTATGATGAACCACAAAGGACATTTATAGACGTACTCTGGAAGGCACAGGGGGAGGGGCGGCAGGTGCTTTAACTAGAGTGGCTTTGAGAGCCACTCTAATTAAAGTGCCCAGAGTGTCACATGTATCAGTGTCCCTGTGCTGAAAAATGGCAGCAGGGAAGAGCTTTAGATAAATGCTCTCACCGGCATTTTTCAGTGCAGGGATGCTGATACATATGACGCTGGAGTCTGCTGGGGCACAGTGATTACCATGCTCCAGGACACTCGATTAATTGAGACTGCTCCAGCATGTTGTAATTACAGCACAACAGAGCAGCCTCTCTGCATGTGTATAGGTGCCCTAAAAGGTGAGCTGGTATTTGAATAGGCAGACCAGTTCAAATAGTAATATGCGACTATCACCTTTTAAGTAATTGTTCCACAGAAGGTACTAGACCTGCAGCCTCTCCCTCATGCCACATGTGTGATGACAACCATGGTGTTTTCTGTTTGGGAATATCGTCAGACCTCAATGTGGCATGGCTGCAGGGATATGTAAAATACATCAATGTAGTAATTCTCTTACTCTGTTCCAGTAACAAAAGAATGCCTGTTTTTGTTATACTCAGTCAGGAATGGAAACAGTAACCTAGGAAGAGTTGCACAGTTATTTGATGACACACAAACAAAAAATAAAAGCCTTTGTAAATAGAGTCAACTATAGACAAAAGACTACTGAAATGCCAGAATATATCCTTCAATCAAATCATATTATAGACTATATTATTGGATGGGTTTGTAAAGTGAACTACAGTCCAGTAGGATTAAGCTAACGAAAAAAGATTACAGAAATGCACAGTTTAATCATTCCATAGAATCACAGAATCATAGGGAAGTTAGGGTTGAAGGGTCATCAGGAGGTTATCTACTCTGCCCCCCACCCCGCTCAAAGCAAGACCATCAGGGCTTTGTCAAGATGGGCCTTAAAAACTTCCAAGGATGGAGATTCCACCACCTCTCTAGGTAACTTGGTTCCAGCGCTTCACCACCCTCCTACTGAGAAAGTTTTTTCTAGTATCCAACCTACACTTCCATTGCTGCAGCTTGAGACCATTGCTCCTTGTTTGTCATGTCACTCCTGAGAACAGTCTATCTCCATTCTCCTTGGAGCCACCCTTCAGATACTTAAAGACTGCTATCAAATCCCACCTCAGTTTTCACTTCTCCAAACTAAATAAACTCACTTCCCTCAGCCTCTCCTCATAAGTCATGTGTCCCAGCCCCTGAACCATTTTCGTTGCCCCCTGCTGGAGTCTCTCCAACTTGTCCACATCCTTTCTATAGTGGGGGGCCCAAAACTGGATACAGTACTCAAGATGTTGCCTCACCAGTACAGAATATAGGGAAATAATTACCTCTCTCGACCTGCTGGCAATGCTCCTACAAATGCAGCCCGGTATGCTGTTAGCCTTCTTGGCAACAAGGGCACACTACTAGCTCCCATCCTTCATATTGTCCACTATCATCCCCAGGTCCTTTTCTGCAGAGCTGCTGCTTAGCCAGTCAGTCCCCAGGCTGTAGTGGTGCACGGGATACTTTCATCCTAAGTGCAAGACTTTGCAGTTGTCTTTGATGAACCTCATGAGATTTCTTTTGGCCCAATCCTCCAATTTGTTTAGGTCACACTGAATCCTAGCCCTACCCCCCAGTTTATCTACTACCCCCCCCCCCCCAGCTTTTTGTTACCCTTCACATCCCATTGCTAGTTGCAACTTCAATTGCACTTTCGCCTTCCTGACTTCATCCCTGCATGCCCAAGCAATATTCTTATACTCCTCTCAAGTTGTTTGTCCAAGTTTCCACTTCTTGAAAACTTCCTTTTTGTGTTTCAGCTCACTGAAGAGTTCTCTGCTAAGCTAAACTGGTTGCTTGCCACATTTGCTGTTTTTCCTGTACATCAGGATGGTTTGTTCCGATGCCCTCTGTAAGTTTTCTTTAAAGTACAATCAGCTTTTGTGAACTCCTTTCCCCCTCAGCCTGGTTTCCCAGGGGATTCTGTCCATCAGTTCCCTGAGGGAGTCAAAGTTTGCTTTTCAGAAATCTAGGATCCATAATCTGCTGCTCTCCTTTCATGCTTTTGTCAAGATCCTGCCCAACTTGCCATCCACCTCTACTTCCCTCATGAATTCTTCCATGTTTGTGAGTAGTAGATCAAGAAGAACATGGCCCCTAATTGTTCTCTCCAACATTTACACCCAGAAGTTGTCTCCAATGCCCTTCAAAAACTTCCTGTATTTCCTGTGCACTGGTGTATTGCCTTTCCAGCAGATGTCAGGGTGAATGAAATCCCGCATGAGAACCAGGACTTATGAGCAGGAAACTTCTGTTAGTTGCCTGAAGAAAGCCTCATGTACCTCATCCTCTTAGTCTGGTACCCTACAGCACACATCCACCACAACATCACTCTTCTTGCTCTTCCCTCTAATCTTAACGCAGATACTTTCCAGTATCATAGTGGAGCTCAGAGCAATCATACAGATCTTTTACATATATTGCAACTGCTCCTCCTCTTCTCCCCTGCTTGTCATTCCTGAACAGTTTGTTTCTATCCATAACAGTGGTCTGGTCATGTGAGCTATCCCACCAAATCTTTATTATCCCAATCATGTCATAGTTCTTTGACTGTGCAAGGACTACCAATTCTTCCTGCTTGTTTCCCAGGCTCCATGCGTTTGTGTACAGGCACCTAAGGTAACTAGCTAATTGCCCTACTTTGTCAGTAAGAATGAGGCCTCCTCTGTTGCCCACTCCTGTATCTGCTTCCTCCAGGTCCCCTGCTTCCCCACTTATCTTAGTTCCCCACTTATCTTAGTTGGCTTTGTTCTCCATCCCCCAGCAAACCTAGTTTAAAGCCCTCATCACTAGGTTAGCCAGCCTGTCTATGAAAATGCTTTTCTCTCACTTCATCCCTTCCTAGCAAGCTTTCTTTTTGGAACAACAGCCCATGATTGAAGAAGCCAAATCCTGGATGGCAACACCACTTGGACAGTCATGCATTGATCTGAAGGATGTGTCTGCTCCTATCAGGGCCCCTCCCCTTGATTGGAAGAATTGAGAAGATGACTTGAGCCCCATCCCCTTCACCCTTGTGCCCAGAGCCTTGTAGTCACTCTTGATTTGCTCAGAGTCATCCCTGGAAGTATCATTGGTGCCCACATGGATGAGCAGTATGGGTAGTGGTCAGAGGGCTGGACAAATCTTGATAATCCTTCTGTGACATTGGATCCAGGCTCCAGATAAGCAACAGGCCTCCTGGGACAACAGGTCAGGCTGGCAGATGGATCCCTCTGTCGCTTGCAGAAGCGGGGTTGCAGCCACCATAACCCATTGCTACCTCTTTGTGGCAGTGGTCTTGATCCTCCCCACTTTGGGGATTCTTGGCCTGGCCTCTTCCACCAATGGAATACACTCCTCCGCCTGCATTGCTAGTGCTCCATATCTGTTCTCTAGGCAAACCACTGCATGTGGGGATGGCTACTTCTTGCTGCCATAAGAAACAAGCCTCCAGCTTCTGCCTTCCTGGGAGTCCATGCCCTCTTCCTCTACTAACATCACCTCTGGCAGTTCTTCCTCCGCAGCCCTAGAAGTTTCCCTCGGCCTGGAATCGATGAAGTTCTCATGGCGGAGGATGCTTTGGAGCCTTGCTACCTCCCCTTGTACCTGTCTTGCCTTCTCCCTGAGGGACACCACCAAAAGGCACTGCTCACATTGCAGGAACTCCTCCACCTGGCTGACACTGGAAGGAATCTGCAAGATCTGCACAGAACCGATCCAGGACCTGGGTGGAAGCCTCAACAGTGTGTGGTCCTGCCTGGACAGACACCTCACAGGTGGAAGCAGAGGAAGAGCTGGAAGTGGCAGTGGCTCTGGGATTGCAACGTCCTCCAGCCATGTCTCTGGGTCTTCTAATCTGCTGCTTCTCACTTTGTCCCTCTTTCCAAGCAGACCATCCCTAGCAAACTCCTCTGCAGCTGGCCTCTTTGCTGTTCCTTGATCTGAAGGGTTCCCTTTCCCTACAGCCTCTTTCCTCTTAGCAAGCTTACAGTAAGGGATTGTGTGAGTTTCCAAGTAAACTTCCCCTCGCTCTGGACTCCAGTTAAAACAAGGAATTTAAGTCTTGGTAGAGCTGCTGAGTTTTAGCTGCTAAAATAAAACTATGTAGTTAGTCAGTCTTAATTAACTATATAAAACAAAGAAAGAAAACTAGTTTTTGTGTGCGCTAAGCTGAAAAGTAATCGATTAGTGTTGCTATATACACTACCACATTACCATTGATAATTTTTCCTAAGTCTAAAACAAATAATTACAAATGGATTTTTAAATGTCCCAGATTTTGTGACAGATGAGTTGTAAACTGTGAATGAGAGCTACACATTAGAACACACCCTGTAAATTACATCATTTACTTATTTAATAAATTTTCTATGGAAGTAAACAGTGGCAGGCTTGTGATCAGCAATATATACATAGTATTTTTCTGAGGCTATCTTAGCTTTAGTTTCAAAAGTGTAAGGTCTGTGCAATATAAACACTCAAATTTTCATCCAGTGACAAACCTGAAGAACTCTAATTGTTTCATTTGTATTCCCTTTAGCTTAAAGTGTTTAGAATTAACATCTTTAAGGTCCCAAGAAGTTTTTTCTAAAGCTACACTAATCTTTCAGTTGCACCAGTATAGTGTTAATAGGGTTACAGTGGTATCTATTAAATGGATTAAAGATACATCTATTCCATGTGAGCATTTCAAATATAATGACTGGCATCCTTTTTCTTTGCTGAGAGGAAAAAATCCCAAAGCTTAACGAGATAAACTATGGGAGCTGACAGAAGTGCAGGCCCCTGCTCTAACTCATGGTACTTTTCATAAAGCACCATGGATTAGAGCCCCCCCAACACTTGTTTGCCTGTTGGGTTGGAGGGTGGAGAAGAGGAATTGATCCTGCCTGCAATGAAGAGCTGCATCTCTCTCCCAGCTCTGCCCCTTCTCCTAGCTCCGGGGATATCTGTAGGAAGGGAGGGGGGAAGAAGAGCAAGCTGCCAGCTGGGGTTTGCCTGGCCTGATCTGGAGGGGAGAGGACTGGGGGTGCAGGGAGCATGAGGCAGGGGGTCTCCAATCCACCCACCTCATCCTCCAGTTCATACCAGGCAAACCCCAACCAGCAGCTCACTCTCTCTCCCCCCTCCCCACCTACAGATAGCTTAGGGAACCCACAAATTAATCCTAGGGAACAGAAGTTCCCTAAGGTGCTCAAAGTGGAGCACCTTCATCTGTTCCCCCACTTGATAAGGGTCAATTTGTTGTGCAATTAGCCACTTTAAAAGCACTCTGCAGCTGTGTACGTGTGTCACGCATGGCATGGCTGCAGAGCACTTTCAGAGGGCTGAACACGACAAATTTAAATTCTGTCTGCGCCCTACCTGTATTGCTTGTTCATCATTTTCTGAAGACACCAATTAGAATAACTGTTTAGGCAAAATCAACAGGACTAATTATATTACCTGTTAAAGTGACAACAGAAATGTTTGGGTTTTTTTGGTTTTTGTTTGTTTGTTTGTTTTGCTAAAAGTAAATATAGTCCAGAACAGACAGTGCAAGTATAAGAAATATCTGCAAGATTTTAGTTCATGGCTTCACAAAAGGAGCGGAACATCATCAGAACCACGAAGTGGAAACTGAACATTCTGCCCTCAGGAGTATTCTATATCTCTGGAAATTAAGGATTTTTTATACATACACAATTTCCCTTTGCCCCTGCCAATTTAATTTTCTATCCAACACATCCTTGGCTACCACACAGGAAAGGCTTATCAGCATCAGGCAATACATCTTGTTAATTAGCTAAATGAGTCATTACTGAGTGACTCTATTCCACTATTGAGTGACTCTAGTCCAGGTCATGGGCATACTGATCTTACAACAAGTTCAACAAAGGTAACAAAATGCAGCCAAAAAACCCCCCAAAATCATGATTTGGACATATAAAGTTGCACGCATAGTAAACACAGAACACTTTAAAATGAACTGTTCCTTTGTATCATGGTCTCTCACTAATCCCACTAGTCTAATGCTTAGTTTACAATTCATACTTTATGGATGCATTTGTAGACTATAATATTAATACATGATTTTAGGAAAGAAACAATTGGTATACTAGGCTACTGTAATTAGTTAACTGAACGGTAATAGGTTATCTGGGAGTTGGGTGAGGACTCTGCTAAGAATGAATAGACTGCTGAGTAGAGGTTGGTAGTTTAGCCTGAAAGGAGAGTGATAAATATGGCCATTCCACTCACAACTCAGAGTGGCACATATATTTCTGGAACAACCGAGTCACTACAGAATATAGTAAGGTAAATAATGTAGGTTCTTGGTTCAGACGGCAGACATTATTGATACGATTTGTATCAATTTGTATAATTTTTTAAGACAAATCATTATTTCAAATTAGTACTGGACAATCAAGATAAGCATGTTATTATCCCACATTGGCCTATGGCAGGATTTTTCTCAACCAAAATGTAGTACTGTCCACTTTTGAAGGTGGGATACTGCATCAGATGGATCATGGCTCTGTTAAAAACTAGACCAACTCCAAGGGAAATTATCAGGGGCTTGAACCTGCAGTTCCAATGCCTGAATATTACACTAGCATGGTTCTTTTTTTTTCTCTTAATAATCAACTTAATGCATTTAAATGCTCAGTTGGTCATTTTCTGAGGGCTATTTTTTGGCCATGAGCAAGATCATCACTAAGTGTTTACCTGGGAATGTAAGGCTCTACTGGAGGAGGAGGTATGTAGAGTTCTTGGAGAGCAGAGCTATCTCTTTTGGTGGGTGTACTGATTGTGCTGGAGGGTGTAGCAACACTGCTTGTCGGGCTTCGAGGAATAAGCGGCTGGATAAAGAAAGGAAAAAAATAATCACACAATTATTGCCTTATTTTCAAATTTAAATTAAACATTAAAAAAGAACTTTGCAGATCAGAAAAGAAAAAAAGTAATAGTTCTGATGTTCATGCCTTTTTAAAACAATCTGAAAAACAATTCACACTAAAAGAAAGGGATAGCCAAAGTCTATGAAGGCCATGTGATATGCTTATCTAACCTACTCCTCAATTCATATCTGTCCTTTCTCTCTCCTGCACAGCACTAGTGCCAGTGCTCATAAAATACTTATCTAAAATACTTGCCTGTAGTGACACTGCTCAAATATGTATGAGAGTAAATAGCAATGCAGTACCTAAGAGATTTGCTTTATAAAATGAACTCATTAAAGGAAACCTCTTGTGCTACAATAAAGGTTGCAGAAGCACAAAATAAACAGTGTATTTACATTTAAATATTTGTGATATTATTTAAGAAATAGGTGTGGATGATCCAGTTTTTTTATGGCTGTCCATTAGCATCAGTCTAGCCTCAAAATTGGTTTTCTCTGTCTCTTACATATACAATTGTCTGCTTTGAACTAAGCATCCAAACCTTCCCTCTTACACCTCTTTCCCTTATTATTCTTGGCTAGCTGACTGACCAATTGCTTAAATGCTCCATGTCATCACAGCCTGAAGGTTAGGTATGGTAGCAAACACTACAAGCAAACATTACACAACTAGAAAAATGCAACAGGAAGGAAGGGAATTAGACACTCCAGTTTGCTTGTACAATGTGCCCTATTCCTAGCATTGATCCTAAACAAACTTGAAAGGGAAGAGAAGGGATAAAACCCCACAAATATCATTATCTTCATACATGCTCAAATATATTTAATAGTTAAACTATTTTGTTTTGTTGTTTTCAAAGAGCTCTCTTCCCTCCATCTTGTTGGAAATAAAGGCCTTGAGAAAACAATTTTAAGGCTTGGAAGAATATAGTGTTCACCACAGCTATGAATCTGACCCACATGAGTGCCGTAGGTCACAAGTATTTCAAGTTGTATTTACAACAGAAAAAACCACGAGCTCAGGTAAAAAAAAGAACAGTATGCATAGAAGCCTCTACTGCAAGCACAGTGAAGAATAATTTATGACAGGGCAATGGGACACTCCTGTAAAAAATAATGAGTTCTTGTTCTCCAAATATTAATTATGACACTTTTGCAGTATACCTAGACTACAGTAAAATGAGAATTTTAATAGTGGAGTTTCGTCACATTTTTGGCATTTTTATAAGACAGCAATGAGTTGCTGTCATCTTGCCAAACCAATTAGACTTCTCAATATTTTATAACAACAATTGGACACACAACAAATTTTGTCTGCATACTACTTTTGTCATATTCTGTATTACTTCCTCTTTTGAACCTTTACCTATTGTTAGTGCCACCCAGAAAAACTGAAATATATTCTAATTATGATTGAAAATATTAGTATTGCATAAGTATACTCAAATCATCCCGTTACTTGTGGTCAGTACTATTTAAGGGAAACTATATTCTTGCATTTGCATTAGTACAGCGTTAATTTTGCAATACTTTAGAACAATAACTCTGTAGTTCTGTAAGCCCTGTCTTTTGGTTAGAAAACTATGGTCTTTAAGCAATGACACTTCAGGATGTTTGCTAAATTCTTTGTTAACTGGTTATTTTAAAATTAAATACAAGTTCCCTATACTCTGAGTCTACAAAATATCTACCTCTGTTTGAAGGACAGCAGAGGGGAAACAAAGACAAACACAGAGAAAAGCAAACAGATAAAACATCATATAACATTAAAAAAAAATTAAAACAAGCACCAGACTGAAGTCAGTAGCAGGGCTTTTTAAAAAGTGACTGCCTTGGAGAAAGAAATCTCACCATTTAAAGCTTCAACCATGACACTATATCTCAATCCAATCTCTCATTTAGCTATCCAACACAATATATATTTGTTTTCTTCCTAATGGAAATATAATATTGTTAATATTTTTTCAGGCTAGCTCAATATATGGGAGAATTCATTCCCTCTCAACTACTAATATTTTGAAGCCAGAAGCCTTTTGGGGATGGCTAGTGTTGAATAAAGCAAGCAAAGTAACCCTATGAGGTGGCAAGGATGAGGGGAGAGCAACAAGGGTGATGCGGTGGGTGTCTGCTATAGACCACCAGACCAGGAGGATGAAGTAGATGAAGCTTTCTTCAACTAGCAGAAGTTTCCAGATCACAGGCCCTGATTCTCATGGGGAACTTCAATCACTCTGACATGCTAGGGGAACTATATATAGAAGTGTGTAGGCAAACCAGGACATTTTTGGAGAGTGCTGGAGACAATTTCCTGGTGCAAGTGTTGAAATGACCAACAACTCACAAACAGGGAAGAATTGGTGGGGGATGTAGAAGTGGATGGCAAGTTGGGCAGCAGTGACCATGAGATCATGATTGTGACAAAAGGAAGGAAGGAGAACAGTGGAGTATGGACCCTGGACTTCAGGAAAGCACATTTTGACTCTCTCAGTGAACTGATGGGTAGGATCCCCTGGGAGGCCAGGCTGAGGGGAAAAGGAGTCTAGAAAAGCTGGTTGTATTTTAAAGAAACCTTAGGGAGGGTGCAGGAACAAACCATCCCGATATGCAATAAGAATAGCAAATGTGGCAAGCAACCACCTTGGCTTAGCAGAGAACTCTTCAATTAGCTGAAACAAAATGGAAGCTTACAAGAAGTGGAAACTTGGACAAACAACTTGGGAGGACTACAAGACTATTGCTCAGGCATGCAGGGATGAAGTCAGGAGGGCCAAAGTGCAACTGGAGTTACACCTAGCAAGGGATGTGAAGTGTAACAAGAAGGATTGCTACAAGTATGATAGTAACAGGAGGAAGGTCAGGGAATGTGTGGGTCCCTTACAGAATGGGTGAGGCAACCTAATGAAAGATGATGAGGAAAAGGCTGAATTACTCAAAGCCTTATTTACCTCAGTCTTCACAGGCAAGGTCAGGCTACTGCACCTGGCAGCACAACTTGGGGAGGAGATGAGCAGCCAACAGTGGTGAAAGGGCAGGTTAGAAAAGCTGGACATGTATAAGTCCATGGGGCCGGATGCAATCCATCCAAGGGTGTTGAAGAAGTTGGCTAATATAACTGCTGAGCCGCTAGCCATTATCTTTTGATAAAGCTTTTGATACTGTGTCCCACAGCATTCGTACAAGCAAGCTGAGGAAGTATGGGTTGGATGAATGGGCTGTAAGGTGGACAGAAAGCTGACTGAATTGTTGGGCTCAACAGGTAGTAAGCAATGGTTCAATGTCTAGCTGGCAGCTGGCATCAAGTGAAGTGCCCCAGAGGTCAGTCCTGGGGCCAGGTTTGTTCAAAATCTTCATTAATGATCTGGAAAATGGGATGGACTGCACCCTCAGCAGGTATGTGGATGACACCAAGCTGGGGGGCATAGTAGATAAACTGGGGGGTAGGGCTAGGATTCAGAGTGACCTAGACAAATTGGAGGATTGGGCCAAAAGAAATCTCATGAGGTTCATGAAGGACAATTGCAAAGTCTTGCACTTAGGATGGAAGTATCCCATGCACCACTACAGCCTGGGGACTGACTGGCTAAGCAGCAGCTCTGCAGAAAAGGACCTGGGGATGATAGTGGACAATATGAAGGATGGGAGCTAGTAGTGTGCCCTTGTTGCCAAGAAGGCTAACAGCATACCGGGCTGCATTAGTAGGAGTGTTGCCAGGTCAAGGGAAGTAATTATTCCCCTGTATTCTACTCTGGTGAGGCTACATCTTGAGTACTGTATACAGTTTTGGGCCCACCACTATAGAAAGGATGTGGACAAGTTGGAGAGAGTCCAGTGGAGGGCAACAAAAATGGTTCAGGGGCTGGGGCACATGACTTATGAGGAGAGGCTGAGAAAACTGAGTTTATTTAGTTGGAGAAGAGAAAACTGAGGCAGGATTTGATAGCAGTCTTTAAGTACCTGAAGTGTTGTTTCAAAGAGGATGCAGCTTGACTGTTCTCTGGGGTGACAGATGACAGAACAAGGAGCAACCATTTCAAGTTGCAGCACAGGAAGTTTAGTTTGGATATTAGGAAATGTTTTCTCACTAGAAGGGTGGTGAAGCACTGGAACAAGTTACCTAGGGAGGTTGTGGAATCTGCATCCTTGGATGTTTTTAAGGCCTGCTTCACAAAGCCCTGGCTGGGATGATCTAGTTGGGGATCGAGCTGGAGTCCTGCTTTGAGTAGGGAGTTGGACTAGATTACTTTCTGAGGTCCCTTTCAACCCCTTTTTTCCTATGATTCTATGATTCTCTGGGCCTCATATAGCTAGCGTCTGTAAGACAGAATTCCAAATTTCACGCACATGCACACACAAAAAGCCCCATAGGAATTGGGCCCATCGTGATCGCCTCATTGTAGGTGGCACCAGTCCAATGTTTAGTTAAGAAAATCCAGGTTTGTTTGTCAGTTCATTATTCAGAATAGTTCTACTAATGTGTTCTAGGAAATCAATGAAGTTCATGAGTCTCTAGGGATACCGTTTCAGTCTACAGTGTTTAAAGTGAGATGGTACAAACCATAGACTCATCTTGGAAGTGGCTGTTTAGCCTACGTTACACATGTGTTTAGGAGGCTGGAAGATCAATCTGAAAATAAATCTGGAGAAGCTCTTGGTTTCCATGCTGAATAGGTAGAATTAGATTGTATAAGAGTGTTTTTGTGTAAATGGCAAAAGTTTCCAAGAAGTTGAGTAGGTTTCTTGCTCTACAGAAGCTTAATTGTGCAAAAAAAAGAAAAATTAGATGATAGATTTTTGGGATACTGCTCAGTTTACCTGACTTTTGTCTCCACATTTTAGACAAAGTCCTGAGGAGTGCTATCACCATCAACTACTTCCCTCCCCTCATGGACTCAAAAAGGATAATCAATTGTAGTCCAGAAGGATAAGGAAGGAGCATAACAAATAAATGATTCTCAGAAAGCTGTATTCGCATTTCTATGTGGTAGCTTATTATGGGCTTTAGGGTATAATAACTGTTTAGCAAGTATATTTGTGGTGTAGAGGCATTTATAGATTTCTGACCTTCCTATGATACTGTATGGCATAAGATCTCCTGCTG
>NW_005842503.1:294307-295883 GCF_000455745.1 Alligator sinensis
GCTGAAGCTAACAAGCATACTGCAGTCTTGCCCTGCTTATCAAGCTAATTCTTAATAATTAGCTATTTTGATTATTAGCAGCCAGGTAAGCCACGTAGAAACCTTGTATAATGGGCTTCCACAGAAGGTTCAGTTCTAGAGTCATCCCTTTTTAACTTTTATGTTTATAACCTAATCCTGCTAAGACTATAGTGCCAAAATGAAATGCTGGTAATCTGGAGGCAAAGATGACACTGGAAGCATATTTCTCTAGTATAACAAACTGCCCATGAAACATCCATATTATCTTGGTGTAAACTTGATAGGAGCCTCATCCACCAACATCAATTGGAACATCCATCTCCAATTCATCTCAAATCACTCCCATCTTCTTAGATGGTATGTGAACTTTCAGTGGCAACCAGTCTGATTTTACAGCTGAGCCTTCTGGTTGCTCTTCTTCATGGAAGCACTGGGTAATCATTAATTGCATTAGGACAGTACAATAGAGAAGTGAGTACGCCGATACAAAATTGGCAACATCAAGAAAC
Source organism: Alligator sinensis (assembly GCF_000455745.1). Taxonomy (NCBI): domain Eukaryota; kingdom Metazoa; phylum Chordata; order Crocodylia; family Alligatoridae; genus Alligator; species Alligator sinensis. The sequence goes on from NW_005842503.1 coordinate 294,838, forward strand.
TTCATTATGTGAATGTGGCAGACTAACCAATTCATCATCTCTAGCAAACAATTGCTTGAATATATTCTCTTCCAGAAGACTAGCAGAACTTTATACAGCATCTCCTGTAATTCTTCACTAATTGTTAACAGTCATTTTGGTTATAATTGTTGCTGTTTTCCATACAAGACAAAGACAGATACTAGCTTAGTAAACTGGTACTGTTTTGTGATGGCTGCCTTTGTGTGATTGGGAAATTCAGTTTTTTAAAAGAAATGAAGGCTCTAGGACATCATGGTTGAAGACAACCTTCAAAATGTGACATGCAAATGATGATGCGACATATACTAGCATCTGACAACAGCTCAAAATGATCATAGGTTTGGTATAAGCTGTTCCCACTCAGTTTCCCTGAAATATTAAATTTTAGGCTGAACTCTGACAACTGTCAAATGTTTAACTGTTGAAATTGTTTATGGCGATTCAAGCATGCAACACAGGAGGAAATGTAATATTTTGAGAAGATCAGTACAATTACTCTTAGTAATTGGCTGAGGAGTGTCACAACTAGGCACATCTTGGATTGCAGACAGTGCTTTGCAGAATGCAACTATTGCCTTCTACTTTTTGTCTCCTCTCCATTCACTCAGCTGATGGTCTTCGGTGTTTTATAAATATTACTGAATTAGGCTTCACAACCTTGAAAACAGGGAAAGTAGCACTCCTTGTCTGCCATGGATATCTGAAGTAATCTCAACACATCCTTAAGGGTAAGAGATACATTAAGTATTTTTATGCAAGGGAGAATATGCAATGCAATGAGCTAGCAGGTACTGACAGCAGTTTAATAGCACAGTAGAAAAAAGTGGGCGATTTCATCCTGCCAGGAAGCAGGATATTCAGGATACCCTGACAATTCTCTGCCATTGTCTAGAACTTGCAATGCTGCAGTGGATGACCTTCTGTAGTTTTACCAGCTGGGTGGCAGTGCTGAAGCAGTCACAACATCTTAGAATCCTTGCATTTCCAAAAACCAAGCGCATTAAGTAAAATTTAAAATCAGGACA
>NW_005842503.1:295893-311129 GCF_000455745.1 Alligator sinensis
GCATACAAAGACAATGACATTTAAACACAGAATTGATGTTCAAGCAGAGCTAAAATTTACAAGAAAGGTATATTACTTGTCAAATTAAAAGGAAAACCAATATAGAATGGTAGGCAATAATATTTTTATAGTATTCTTATTATTAAACTGTCATTTTTTATTGAACCTTTATTAAACTGAGCCTTTGCAATAAACTAACTTGTTTACATACCCAAGTCTTGTTTTCATCTTGCAAATGAGAAAAAAAATGAAACAGTGCATAGTGCATCGAAGTTCAGACTTCAGATGGAATCTGGTAAGAATCCATTTAAATTACACTAAAGAGAATGTCCAGCTCTTATGTAGTTAAAAGACAATTAGGCAATAGAATCTCTCACAAATTACAGCATTTTATTTAAATTTAATGATTAGAAACTGTAATTTCATTAATTCTAATCACAAGTAACTGACAAAACAGAACAAAGCATTGTCTCTAGAGGAATGCAGAAAGTAATATAAAATAATAACAAAACAAGGGAAACACTGAAGAATCAAAGTTGAGTATCCTCTCAAGCTTAAGATAAGGAAAAAAAGCAGCAGCTGAAAAGCTGCATACAGCACAGTGATTATGTTATACAATGTTAGTAAAATAAATTATTAAGTTTGGAGCCTCAGAAATTCTTCACCAACACGTTAAACATTATGTATAATGAAAGAGAATTGTACAAAGCATTATTTTAAAAATGTAATTCAAATGTGATAGCTCAGACCTGTGGTATCTATGAAAGGGCTTTGACCAACTCTTCATAAGCATTCTAAAACCTGGATGAAGCCCCTCTAGTTAGAACTGATCTGAAGTTCACTGAAGCTGATGTTTTCTCATGGTCTTGCTAGCTGCTGTAAATCCTGACCAAAGACATTTAAGCATCACTATTACAGGTTTGGAGACCTAAGAGGTACAGCTTGTTTCTCTGAATTCCACTCATGGGAACACATACAGCTAAAACATAAGAAAATATATAGGGGTCCTGGGAGAAGGTGCTTTTTCGACATACTACCTAGGAATGATCAAATCATACTACTTTGGAGATAAACTATCAGGGTGACAGAAACAGTGAGGTCAGGAAGAGACAATGAAACAGAAAGTATTGGTAGAGAAAACCTGTTTGTACTACGTTCAGGAGGATTGTTTTGCAGCAAAAGTTTGGATTTAAGACATCTGATTAAAACATCTCAACTTATGGTGGATATGAAAAAGGAAAATTAATGACTGTTGAAAATATGTGCATTATAATTGGAAATGTCATTCTACACTCCGCACAATGAATTGCATTAATAGTGGAAAGGGAGCTGAAAAGCAAATCTAAGCAAATAACATTGCAGTCATGACATGGCAAGATTCATGATATAATGCAATAATTAATATCTCCATCTGTAAAGTAAGACCAAAGCTGCTATTTCCACCTTCACAAATGATCACTGAACATTTCTTAAATTCAAAATATTGACATGATAAAAATGTATAAAACAAAACTTTGGTAAGTTACAAAAATATGCAAAAAAATTTACATGAATGGATATTTAAACAGGCTTAATTATAGGAATCATAGGAAAGTTGGGCTAGAAGGAAATTCACAAGATCATCTAGCCCAGCCCCCTGCTCAAGGCAGAATCATCCCTGACTAAACCATCCCAGACAAGTGTCTTTCTAACCTGCTCCTGAAAAATTCCAAGAATACCAGATCCAGTTTCTCTAGGTAGCTTGCTCCAGTGCTTGACCACCTTCATGGTCAGAAAGTTCCACCTAATCTCCATCCTAAATATCCCTTGCTGCAGCTTGAAACCATTGTTCCTAGTCCTGTCCTGTACAGCCAGAGGACAGTCCATCTCCATCTTCTCTACAATCACCCTTCAGGGATTTGAAGAACATTATCAAATCCTACCTCAGACTTCTCTTCTCCAGACTAAATAAGTCTAGTTCTTTCAGTCTTTCCTCATAAGTCTCATCTTTACAGCCACCTGATCCTTTTTGTTGCCCTGTGCTACACACTTTCCATACTATCACACTCTTGTAGAAGTGCAGGGTCCAAAACTGGACACCTTCAGGTGAGGCCTCACTAGTTCTGAATAGAGCAGAAGAATCATTTCCCTTGATTTGCAAGTGACACTTCTGTTGATACAACTCAGTGGGCACATCTACATGTGCAATTAATCTGAAACAAGAAAATCCAGCACATATCGTGCTGGAGTTTATAGCTCCAGGGCTGTAGCACGTTGAGCTGAGCCAATGCAGCCCTGGCTGGCTGGGGCATGAGGTTGCTCCAGTGTGGGGTTAGCTAGCAGGGAGCCCCCACACTGAAGTACCCTGATGCCCCAGCCAGCTGGGTCAGCATCTATACATGAGCTGCTGCAGAGTAAAAAACTGCCATAGGATAATACTTGTATTTATGGCACAGCTAATTAGCTTACTGTGCCCTAACAGATGCAGAGACTTTAGTGTGGAGCTAACTAGGCAGCTCTGCAGTAAACATCTTGTGTAGACGCTCCCAGTATGTTGTTGGCTTTTTTTTGCAACAACAGTACACTGTTGGCTCATATTCAGCTTATGGTCCACCATAACTCCCAGTCCTCCTCTGCAGTACTGCAACTTAGCTATTCATTCCCCAGTCTGTATTTGTGCATGTGGTTATTTCATCCCAACTGCAGGACTTGCACTTCTCCTTGTTGAATTTCATCACTGACTGCAGACAATTTTTCGTTTATCCAGGTCATTCTGGATCCTAGCTCTACCCCCTGGAGCATCCACAACTCCACACATCTTGGTGCCATCTGCAAATACAGTGAATACACACCTGATGCTATCATCCAAATTTTTAATGAAGATACTAAACAATACCAGACACAAGACAGACCCCTGGGGGAACCCATTGATGCTTCCCCACAACTAGACACTTAACTACTGAGCACTATTTGCTGAGTATGATGATCCAACCATGTCTGTATCCATCTTAAGGTACTTTCATGTAGTCTGTATTTTCTTAGACTGCCAAAAAGAATGCAGTGGGAGATGGTGACAAAAGCCTTGCTAAAGTCAAGGTATACCACATCCACCACTCTCCCCCATCATCCACAGTGCCTGTCACCTTATCATAGAAGGAAATCAGGTTGATCAGGCATGATTTGATCTTGGTGGATTCCTTGAAGACCTGCTTCATGATCTTTCCAGGTATAGAGGTCAGGCCGACTGGTCTGTAATTCCCCAGATCCTCGTTATTCCCCTTCTTAAAGATGGGCACTTACCTGACCTCTCTGAGTTCTCAAAGAGGATAGTCAATGGCTCCAAAATTACTTCAGCCAATTCTTTCAGTACCCCTGGGTACATCCCATCCATCCCTGCCAACCAGAAAACATCTAACTTTTCTAAATCCTAACCTGCTCTTTAATTACTCTAGGCTGTTCATCTCCTTCCCTCTCTCTGGTGCCAACTGTACTTTCATCTGATACCTTCCCCTATTTGTGAAGACTGAAGTAAAAGGGGCATTGAATACTACAGCCTTTGCATTGTCTGTGACTAGACGGTCTTCCAAATTCTGTAACAGAGGAAGGCCGGGTTTCCCTGGCTTTTCACATACCTATGGAATCCCTTTTTATTGCCTTTTATGTTCCTTGCCAGGTGCATCTCAAATTGTGCCTTGGCCTTCCTAATTTTCTCCCTGTATGCCCGCGTGATACTCCTATACTCTTCTCTAGTACTATGCCTGAATTACTGTTTTTTGTACGGTTCCTTTTTGAGTTTCAACTCTTTGAAGAGACTGCTGTCTCGGCAGACTGGTCTCCTGTGGCACTTCCCATTCTTTCACCTCCTTGGGATAGCTTGTTCCACTGCCCTTAAGAAAGCCTCCTTAAAGTACAGCCAGTTTTCTGGATTCCTTTTCCTTCATGACAAGCAACGGATCCTGCCAACCAGTTTTCTGAGTTTGTTAAAGTCTGCTTTTCTGATTCCAGTGTCCTTATTCTGCTGCTCTCCTTTCCTTTCTCCCTTAGGATCTTAAACTTTATCACTTCATAGTCACTGGGCGCATCTACATAGGACGCTGACTGCACTGTAGCCTAATAATACTGCGCAGTAGCACATCACAGCATGGACAGTGCCAATACGCTGCCATGCAGTATTATTAGGCACAGTAGTGTCACTTAAAAGACATTTGCTGCTGCTGCTGCACAGTAACTCCAGTTACTGCACAGTTATTTAGTACTTGCTAAATACAAGTACTAAATAACTATGCAGTAACCACTGTGCAGTAGCATCTCATACAATGCACCCACTATCACCCAAGTACCTTAGACTATCACATTCTCTATGAATTCCTACTTGTCTGTGAGCAATAAGACGAGAAGAGCTTCTCCCCCACGTTTGCCTCTCTACCATCTGAATCAAAAAGTTATATCCTACACATTCCAGGAGCTTGCTGGACTGCTTGTGCACTGCTGTGCTTCCCTCCCAGCAGATGTCCTGGTACCAGAATCACCCATGAGTTCCAAGTTCTGCTATATGGAAGCTTCTAACACTTGTTTAAAAAAAACATCCTCATCCACCTCCTCCCCTTGATTTGAAGGCCTATAGCAAATGCCCACCATGACACCCTCACTGCTTATCACCCCTTTGACCTCTACCCAGAGGCTTTCATCTCTTTTCTGACCTTTACCCAGAGGCTAAAAATAAAGTACCTTTGACTGTAAAAAAAAAAAAAATCTTTTACCATAAAAAGTCATTGTTTTAAACAGCAGGACAAAAGGGTTTTTTATGTTTACTAATTGACATTAGGATTCAATATGCTGTATACACACTATTTCTGCATCATATGAAGGGGTGCAATGCGCATACAACATTATTAGTTTTTTTCTGCCAGATATTTTTGCACTTTAGTTACTAGCTTGTTACAGAGAATTGGTGAATATTTTTTCTTCTTGAATCTTTTTAATTTCTCAGAATTCTCTATGGCAAATGAAAGTAATAGCAGAAAATGTAATAGTTAAACACTATTTACATGCATTCTTTAGCAAGAAATATATATTTGGGCAAGTGGTACAAGGTAAGCATACCACATATTTCCTAGAAAAAACCTTGTAGGATTTGTTGGTTAGGCTGATCAGTAGTCAGATGAGAAATCTGAAAAACTAAAAGCCCTTTTATTATCTTCAGTCCCCAAAATTGTTGGTGGTGTATGACAAGTATAAATTTTGGGAGATGCATTAAAGACATTCACTGGACAGCAGGAAATTAAAAATCACTGACAATCTGGTAAACTCCTGCATCAAAATCATTAGCAGTGTGAACTGTAAGCAACACCTGCTAGGATATTGCAGTATTTCCTCTAGAATTTGCCCATCATATGGGCATGTTTAATTTTGCTCCATTTAACCTTGGGTTTTTCATGTTGCTGCAAGTGACACACTTTTCATGCGCATGCCTACAATTAACAACTAAATGAGCAAAGGGCAGTTTACTAACTACTGTGTCAACATTACTTACTCTCACTTAGAACTGGATTTTAAAAGGTTTTGGTTACAACATTTCAATATAAACAAGTCTCTTGAATTCAATTTGCTGAAACTTTTGTGCCTCTAAATTTGTTGCAACATCTTTCGAAGATACTTGCTTATGTGGGTACATGCAAAATCTCAACCTGCTTCACTATCAAAACTTCTTGCATTTGGCTGACTCACTCTCCCATCCAAATTTCTGTTCAATATGACTAATTCCTAAAACAAGGGCGGGTAAAATACGACCCATGGGCCACATTCAGCCTGCCGAGCCATTCCATCCAGCCCACGGGGCACCTACAAAGTTTAGAAAATTAATATTTATCTGCTCTAGGCTCCCTGTTAAAAAATGACAGAAGCCAGGGGCAGCAGTACCCAGGGGAAGCCAGCAAGAGTTAGGAGAAAGGCCAGCCCAGCTGGGCCCTACCATCAGCTGCCTCCCACCAGGAAGTGTCTGCCTACTGCAGCTTTCCCTGCATGTGGCTGCTCCAGCATCACATGGCCCCAGGCTGCATCGCTGGACTGTGGGAGCAGGGGCATGCCAGTACCCTGGGGCCAGTGTGTGCATGCACACACACACAATAAGGGAGGGGGAGAGAGAACAATGAGGCAAGCACAGTGCGTGCGTGCATGTGTGTGTGTGTAGTGAGGTAAGCACAGTGTGTATTTGTAGGGTCAGTCCCACAAGCACCCACCACTATACACATGCACCCATACCCCCCCTTGCACTGCCATACACACAGACCCCCCACACCCCAGCCAACCTCCCCCTACAAAACCCACACCCGCCCACACCCCACATATCCACACACACACATGCTCACAATCTCTCTCACCCCGTATCATCCCCCACATGCCCCCATGCCCCCCCTCCAGTTTACATGAGTAACACTTCATTTTAAGCTATTGTGCGATCACCTCTATGTACACTACACGAACACATGTAAATCAGGATAAAAAGATTTTTTGAAAGTAAATTAATGAATATTGTAGATGTTTGATTTCTAGAATATAATTTAGTATTTTTTTTTATTCTGAGATGGCAAAACCCCTTGCTGAAAGGAGTACCTTCAGAGGCAAGGAGAGGGGCTTCTGGTGGCAAAGGTTGGGGGTTAGGGGGCAGGACTACCGGTCCCAAGATGGCAACCAAGGGGCGGGCCACCTGTCAAAATTTGGTAAGCAGCCCCCCCGCTTGAAATAATTGCCTGCCCCGCCCTAGAACCACATTTTGCCTATCTTTGCTCCCTCCTCTCCCAGAACTTAGAAAACAAAATCCACTAATCTGCAGGACCTGAGTCAACATTAGTATCTCACTTCTAGGAATTAGATACCACTAGTAATGTTTTCTGCTCCTGTTTTGTATTTGAAAAATATTGTGTTGCTGGGTATTGATTTCATTATAACTTGTCTCTGCTCAATGTATTGAATAATTAATAATATTTAACTATATTAGTTCTGAAACTATACCATTCAGTTATTTCATGACATCTTAATATAGGAAAACATGTTACCTCCTCCTTTGTCTTAATTCTCTCCCCCCCCACCACCCAGAAAGAAAAAAACAATAGAAAAAAAAAGAGACAACTGAGGTATTTACTTTCTTCCTCAAGGTAACTACTTTTCATTGTCAATAAAGAACACGATCCTATGAAGGAACTGACATATACAGAACTTTAATAATACCATGTGACAATTTCAAACTACAATGTGTGAATTTTGGAGAAAAGTGTGTCATAGACAATGATGCTGGATTTTGAAGAGATATCCAAATATAATCAACACTGTTAGCACTCCTCTCTCCATATTTTTTGAATAGCTGTAAGACTGCTGAGCTATTTTGTTCTTATATAATCAAATCATACAGATTTATCACACAACCACTATTTAAAATTAAGATTGACTTGATCAGGTTGTTGTATAACAAATGATTAAGGGTGATATGAATTAAATTGTGTTTTACTGTCTGCTGTGTGAATGCCTATGAGTTATGCTTATGTAGAAGTTGCTTTAAAAAAGGTAGTTGTGCTAAGCCGAAGAGGACTGCTATAATGCTTAGATGTTCATAATAAGACAAGTAGCTAAACTACAGGCTGCATGAAATATTAGTTGTTCCTTTGTACGGCCCCTTCAGCCATTAAAAGTGAGCATAGAAATGGAGTGTCCCTGAGATACGGAATTGGCGATTGTTTCTTGAAATAGTTTAGGTAGTGAGTATTAGGTCAGAAAAGTATTGGATGCAAGTGTTCATGAAACTAAAGAGAAATAATAGAGCAATGCAGAAACCCCCAAGAGAGGCAACATAGGACCCCTGAGAGGAGGCAGATTGACAGACCTGATGACAACAGCCATCTACCTGGGTAACTGATCTTTACACAGTTTTACTCTGTTGACTCCCCAGTGTAAATGAAACTTTTTAACTTAAAGGTAATCATGTACTGTCCTATTATTCTATTAAAAGTAGCTACTTCCATTTAGTAAGTTTGCAAATTCAGTTTGGGCTTTGCCCTTCACCAACCAAGGGAAAAAGAATGATAAGGCACTAGTCTTTTGTTTATTGCCAATAAACTTGAAGAAAGAAGATACAATTAAATAGATTCTAAAATTTATCTTCACTTATTCCCAAAGCTTTTTCTACAATCAATGTGCTTAAGTAAATCATCTCTCACTTCATGAAACCATGAATTACAACACCCCGCCCAACATAGGTTAAAATAAGATTCCAGACCTTTCGATGTAATGTCTAATACAACCGTAATATAGCATCAGGATATCAGACTTGTATTGTTAATATTTTAATGGCATTTTGGTTGCTAGGTTTTAAATTGGCCTCAACAATTATTCACATTTCCTATACTAGTTCAATAAAAAAAAAATGATAGAAGTCACCTATCTGGAATCTATTTTTAAATAAGAATGATAAAAAAATAAATTAAATGAAACTAAACATAGCAGAAGTTTCCATCTCTGCAACACTGATATATGCATATGCAAACCATTTCATATAGTGATTATTTTAGAACTGTGAAGACGAAGAAGTCTCAGAAAAATGCTCGTTGCTCATGTTTACTGCTCTAACATCAGAAACTTTAGAAGCTTCACTGATGATGGCTTACTGCCTCCAATCTGTAACATGTCTTGCTGAGCAGACTTTGGAGATCTGTGCTCTTTTGCTGCATGAAGTCTAAATGGTGTAAACTGCAGTCTAATTTTTCAAACTCTCTGAAATAGCCTCTCTTAAATTAATTGCTTATTCACTATGATCTCTATCACTGACCTCTCTTCTAAAATCCTGCTGTGGAACCCTTTAGAGGTATACTCTAGTGGCAAATGCTTAAGCAGACCCAGAATAAATATTTAATAAAGTAAAAAGGCAGTGTCACCATGGAAAACTGGAAGAGCTGGAGTATAGACTGGAAGGGTTTGGACTCTGATTAAGCATTAATTTGTTTTTCAAGATTTATGCTGTCATCAAAATTCTTTGACAAAAACAGAACCTTCAAGCATATACATTCATATACTCACATCAGGCATACATATTCTCAATTTCATATTCAGATGTGAATAAATTATTTTGGTTGAAAGTTAATACCATATTCTCTAGCCAGTACTTTTTATGTTTTAAATGTTAAGCCATTTTAATAACTATTCAATTTGAAAGACAAAGGTGCCTTTAAACTATTAGAAAAAGGGGGAAAGAAAGGGGGAGGGAATAAAACCCCTATGAATGATTTTTAATTGCTTTTATAGAACTGTTAACATTTTAATGGCAATGAACATAGCTATCAGCAGTGGCATTTCCATATCTCATTTTCTTTTTTACCTGAATAAAATATATTCTCTTATTCCTATGAATAGAATTAATTTTTAAATTAGACATTTTTAGATAAAATAATCTCTCCCAAAATGCAAGTTTCATGCAAGGAAAATAAAATTCTTCCTTAAATCTGAAGACTGGGTCATATCTAAACTCAAAAGGAAAAAGATTATTTTTTAGCTTACATCAACTGGTAAGCTGTTTTCATCGGTCTAGAAATAGTTCTACTTCCTACTAATTAAGAAGTCTAGAGTAATCTATCCCAGTGATGTTTTATACTTAAATAAGGCTATTTATATATTTTGGAACAGTGCCTGTCTACCAAAAACAGTATATAAAAAAAGGGCTAGTAGAGCCCTCCTCTCCTTGCAGTATTTAGCTATAGAGATTGATCCTGAAAAGAATTTAGCTGGTTGCACACAGCCCTATTTATATGAAGAGATTTCAGGGAGATTACTCAAGGGCACACAGCTATGTACATGTTTGAGGTCTGATTCAGCCAAATATTTAAGCACGTGCTCAAGTGCTTTGCATAATAGGAGACGGACTTAAAATCACGTTCTTACAGCTAAACTTCAGAACATGACTAGAGTGCTCGACTAAACTGTGAAGAAACCAGATTTTTTCTCCTTTTATTTTCTAAGTGTGCTCCAGCTCCAGGGCAGGTTTAACAATGAATTAAAGAGCAATATAACAGCTCCCAAACTATGCCAGTAGAAGTGAACAGGAACCCTAAAACGACTCATGTACTTCAGTATTATGTCTTTCTTCCAATAACTGAGAAGAGTTATCCTACCGTTATCTGGGCTTGCAAACTACAAAAGATCTTATGGATTGCTCTTAATTTTGAAAGGTCTAACTAATGGATTTAATTTTAACTGAGCCTACAAGAACAAGCTATGCAGAGACCATTTCACAAACAATTTTTCAAAGCATACAAGATTAAATCCATATGCTGCTGGGATGAAGCACAATAAAGCATCACTGAGATAATCTATACTTAAAATGATGGTGTATGACTTATGATTAAGCTTCATTACCTGCAGAGCAAGGGGCTTCCATCTCATATTTTTCAGTAAAGCTGGTGCTGAGGTAAGCATGCTCTGAGGTCGCTTTTTCAAAGTTAAGATAACACCACTCGGGTCCTCTCGTAGTGCATTCACCAAATTTTTCAACTGCCACCCCACCTGGTAACCAGCAAAATCATTACAATAAAGTTGAGGTACAGTATTCAAGATGTAATGTTCCCTTTTTAATAAGGTTAGTAAATTAACATAATAGGTGTGTGCATGTGTGTGTTATATTTTAGAAGATTAACTCAAGAAATGTCCAAACTTACTGCATGAGAAACCATGTCAACTATAATAAGTATCACAATGTGTTAAAATGGATATGTACCATTTCAGCTACTAGAAGGAATAAGCTACTGTGACTCCACCATCAATGCACATTTTAATCTTATGGTCATTTTAAAACTAATAACAACAAAGCCCAAATATATTTTCTTACAGCAGCTAAAAGGTTAAAAAGCTCTCGCTTCTGTTTCCTACAGTTTAGCCTACAACTGATCAACTTATGCTTCATAATTATCTTAAAGTCTACTAACCATATGTTGCTACACCTCTTCTACTCTAATAATTCCAGCACTATTACGTCTTCAGACTGATGCAATTATTTGGGATTCAGTGAAAAGTTCTACTATTTACAGTGCTATAAATATAAACTAAAAGCAATAAGGCAGCTGATTTAAAGACTAAAGCGTTTGCCATTCGATTACAAATAATCTTATAAACTTTTATACTAAATTAATAAATGAAATAAACTGCTGTTTGCTTGAATATCACTCTAAAATACATTTTACCAATTAAATTACAACACTGTGAATATTATGAAAAACACTCCATTAATACAGAAAGATGAATTGTCAGTTACTTCTAAACACCTGGTAGAATTTTTTAATAATTTGCTGTGCGCACTTTATGAAAAAGAATGAATATGCATGGTCCACACGTGCAATGTCAAAAGTGACTATGGATTGATTTTGGGTGCCTAATTTGCAACATTTTTATGACAAATTGATTTTTAAAGAGCAGATACTCTGAATATCAGAGATGCTCTAAGGTATCTCAAGTTGGGCCATTAAAAATTGAGATATTCAGCATCACCAATCATTTGGAAATCTTGGTTTATCAATTTAGAAAGCTATGTTATTTAAACACACTTGTCATTTCTGCAGTCTTTGTATGTTCCTCTTTGTTTAAAAGCACGTTAAACCTGTGCTCTCCGCTTCCTTTGAAAGATTATATTTAAAATATTTTCTATTTGTTGTTTTTTTTACAATACATTACACAAAATTATATGTTCAAATTTGGATGTGAAGTTTTGGCTGCATTAGTTTTAAACACAATGAAGTAAATACATATCATTTAAAGCTACCTTATAGCCTGCTGGCAGAGAATTGTCATGAAGCAGGGCACCCATGTTGTGAGTCACTGATCTAGTATTACAAAAAATCTGTATGCTGTTTTTCCTTCATATCAAGGAATTTATGCCTGGACACACAAGAAAAAAAACCTCACAGTGTATAACAGTTAATCAAATGGAAGGTATTGAGAAATGTGCAATGCAAGATGCTGAAAATGTATATATTACCAAGTCTGTGGCTTTTGTTTTACCTGTGGCTTTTATGTTTTACCAGAATTTGCCCATCCTGCAGTACTTTCTGAAGATGTTGTGAAAACATAATTCAGCTGTATGATTTCATTTGATTTGAGCATGCCAAGCCTCACATTGATTTTTCAGGAACCAGTTATTTTCAAAGCTGCTGCTCTGTGGAAGACGGCAGCCTAAATCATCAAGAATGTCAGTGCCCATAATCTGAGGCACTGCCAGACTGATACTTCACATAGTTCATGTGCTACAGCAAACCCACTCATCCTCTCTCAATATACCAAACTGAATTAAATGTTAGGTTCTCACTTTCACTAAACCCAGGATATATTTGTATGCTTTGCTCATATAAACAAAGCAGCAAAATACTGACAAAATTTCTCCCACAGAACTGTTCTTGGACTCCACATGCAAAAGACTTATGAGCATGGCTGGGACACAAGGGCAAGCCTTCCCTTAGCCTCATTTTCTCTAGTACTTTTAATAAAAAATGTTACATACTATTTTATGCAAAACTTGCAGAATTCATTTACTGCCTTGTTATAGTCTCCATTTTACCTTACAAATATTTGCAGCAACTAAAGGGTTAATAAGTAAACATAAATTTTTGTTTTTAGTATTACTTTCCTATTTTAAGCATCACCACCTTGCCTACCTACAACAGTGCTTTCTGATTCACATAGCAATTTTGGAGATAAAAGGATTTCTTTTAAACACTAGTGCAATGGTTCTCAACCAGGATGCCTTAAGATCCTTTCAAGGGTCCTGTGGGATGCCAGGCCAAGCTAGCACTGTTAGGTGTGCAAGATAAACGCAGAGATTTCAAATAAGAATCCAAAGTGTTAAAAACCATTCTGACCGGTTGTGATCCTTCTGAGGTCTTTGCAACAGAAGAATTGCTCTATTAATTTTTTATAGTAAAAAAATCAAGTGAAAACTAAGACCTGGTGTTTTCTGAGGAGTGCCTCAGTCTACAAAGGTTGAGAACCACTGTTCTAGTGAAAGTATCATATAACAAAAATGGGAACACACTTCTAGTTTAATTCTTGCTTTTACGTTGCAATTCAAAGTGAATTACAATTCCCAATGTTAAGAACTCTTCATAAAAAGAATAAAGAAATTGTACTTTTTGATTCTGTAACATAAAGGTAATACTGACCAGGTTAGCATCCTGATACTGAATAAAGCAACAGGAATCACCCTGAAGAGGACATAAAATGACTAAAAATAGGAATTACGCCAATTATTCTTGTTATAAAATGAGTTTGCATGGGAGAACTATGCTTTAATGCTACCTGTTTGTTACTGTAATGGCCAGAAAGATACCCATGAATTGATTTTTGGTTATACTAGCAGATTTTTTTAAAATGACCTGAATATTCATTTTCAAGCTGGCAGAGTTTAAATTGATATCTGACCTATTCAGTAACTTTCAAATAAATGAAGAATCTGTAACCTCATCATAATAGTTGCAAGGATTAAAGGAAATCACTGAATACTCTTATAGACTATGTTAGATGTTCTTGAACATAAACAATTTTATTTGACTAGTTTTTTTCCAGTGAAAACTTAAGCACAATTTTCAAAAAAAGCCTACTTTTTTCTGAAGGAGGTATCATTTCTGGTTCCACCACCCGGAAGGCTATTTTGTATTTTGAGCAGAAAATATTTAAGAACGTTATTTAGGGGACTTAGATACTCATCAAGGTGCCAACAACACAGATCAGCATACAGTAAAAGCTCTGTTATCCAGCATCCCCCGGGAACGGGGGATGCAGGTTAATCAAATATGCCGGTTAATCAAACATGTACTGTCTGGTGCATTCCCCGGCATCAGTGTGCCAGAGGACTGGGAGGGGGGCCCCGCGAGGCTGCTTTCCCCCATGCAGGCTGCTTTGCCCTGGGCTGTGGGCCGAAGAAGTGGCAAAGAAAAACTCAGCTCGTGGCAGCGAAACAGGAAGTCCCCCGGAAGTGGTACTTTCAGTTTCACTTTTGCCACGTCCCTCGCATACCAGTTAGCAGACTTTTTTGGCTAATAAACTGCCGGTTAACACAGCTTTTGCTGTATTTGCCATTTCTGCACTGAGATCCTCACCATAAAGAATGAGACCTTAACACAACCTAAGAAAGAAAAGTAATGAGACACACTAATTAAATTTATTAGGCGCATGGGGTTTGCAGTGGTGAACAGCAGCATATGCGCATGTCTGGAACTATTTCAAAGCACACTATCCTAGAGACAGAGAATCTAAGACCCCTTCCAAATATAATCTAAATGTATCCTCCAAAAGTCTCCTTTAAAACCATCCTGTCTACCCAGTATAGCCAATTGAGAATTTCCTTCAAAATGTCATACTTCCTGTACCATTGTTGCATCTCAAATAGAAGCGGCACAAATTTGCGCCAGGGATTTTTGCCTCAGTACATGGGCCCGGACATGCACTTTGGTGTGGGGCAAGTCGTGCCATTTGGGAAAAAATAACTCTGCCCACGTGCTCCTGGA
Source organism: Alligator sinensis (assembly GCF_000455745.1). NCBI lineage: Eukaryota > Metazoa > Chordata > Crocodylia > Alligatoridae > Alligator > Alligator sinensis. The sequence continues at coordinate 310,404 of NW_005842503.1, forward strand.
TCTGCAGGTCGGGGAGCTAGAGCCTGTAGTCATCACCTGTGGGCGGCGTCTACCAGCTCCTTGGATGCCTTTGAGAACCGGTGGGTGCAGCCTGGGGGGCTCTGTTTGGTCCCCCCCCACCCCCCGCCGGAGCACTTACTTTCATGTTTTGACCCTTTGACCCCCACATCACTCCTATCCTGTTTTTTTCCTAAATTGTTCCATGAAATCCATTCAATCATTAGCCCCCATATAGTGGGGACTATTACTTTACCAGGTGGGCGTTAGAGTCCACAGCAGTTATATACAGAAAAAGGGAGGGAGGGAGAGACAGAGAGACAGAGATCAGTTGGGCAATGTTTGATTGCTATATTTACAATTGTAAAGTAATTTGGAAACCTACCAGTTTCATAATTTCATAGTTGGTAGGGTCGGAAGGGACCTGAGCAGATCATCAAGTCTGACCCCCTGCCATGGCAGGAAAAAGCACTGGGGTCAAACGACCCCAGCAAGGTGTTCGTCTAACCTCCTCTTAAAGACCCCCGGGGTAGGAGCCAGCACCACTTCGCTTGGAAGTTGGTTCCAGGTCCTAGCCGCCCTGACTGTGAAGTAGCGCCTCCTGTTGTCTAGTCTGAATCTAACCTCTGCCAGCTTGTGACCATTATTTCTAGTCTCTCCTGGTAGTGCTCGGGGGAACAGGGACTCTCCCAATGCCTGCTGGTCCCCTCTGACTAGTTTGTAAACAGC
>NW_005842503.1:311265-324468 GCF_000455745.1 Alligator sinensis
CTCAATGCTGTCCACATCCCTCCTGAAGTGTGGCGCCCATAACTGGACGCAGTACTCCAACTGCAGCCTGACCAGTGCCGTATAGAGGGGAAGGATCACCTCCTTGCACCTGCTCGAGGTGCATCTATGGATGCATGACAAGGTGTAGTTGGTCTTCCTGACCGCATCCCCACACTGTCGGCCCATGTTCATTTTGGCATCAATAATGACTCCAAGATCCTTTTCTGCCTCTGCACTGGCGAGAAGGGAGTTCCCCAGCCTGTAGGTATGCTGCTGGTTCTTCCTCCCCAGGTGCAGCACCTTGCACTTGTCAGTGTTGAAACCCATCCTGTTCTCATCTGCCCACCCCTGTAACCTGTCTAGGTCCGATTGTAGCCTATTCCTCCCTTCTAGCTTGCCCACAACACCACATATCTTGGTGTCATCAGCAAATTTGAACAGGGTGCTTTTTACCCCCTTGTCCAAGTCACTGATGAAGATGTTGAACAGCGCGGGTCTGAGGACCGAGCCCTGGGGGACCCCACTGCCCACATCCCTCCAGGTCAAAAATGACCCATCCACCACCACTCTCTGGGTGTGGCCCTCCAGCCAGTTAGTGACCCATTTGACTGTGTAGGTGTCGACACCACAGTCCCCTAGTTTTTTAATGAGAATGGGGTGAGAGACAGTGTCAAAGGCCTTCCTGAAGTCCAGAAAGACTACGTCCACTGCTACCCCTGCGTCTAAGGATTTTGTGGCCTGGTCATAGGCGGCCACCAGGTTGGTCTGACAGGACCTGCCTCTAATAAACCCATGTTGGTTGCCCCTAAGCATAATCACCCCTGCTGGCCCCTTCTGGACGTGCGCCAGGATAATTCTCTCAAAAAGCTTTCCCAGGATCGAGGTAAGACTAACTGACCTATAGTTTGGTTCCCTTTTTTGAAAATGGGAACCATATTGGCCCTTTTCCAGTCCTCTGGCACCACACCAGAGCTCCACGAGTGCTTGTAAAGCCGTGTCAGGGGTCCCGCAATGACCTCTGCTAATTCCCTCAGCACTCTGGGGTGGAGATCATCAGGACCAGCTGATTTAAATACATCCAGTCCCTCCAGAAGTTCCCTGACTAGATCCTCACTGACCCTAGGCCTGGGTGCGCCTCCCCTGGGGCCTAAGGGGGTCCCATTGGACGGGCTGATCTGGTCCTTGCTCAGGAAAATGGAGGCAAAGAAATAGTTAAATAGGTTAGCCTTGTCGTCTGGTGTGACAACCAGATTTCCTAGCATGTCTTGCAGAGGCCCCACATTACCCGGTACCTTCTTTTTGCCCCCTACGTATTTAAAAAAGGACTTCTTGTTGCCCTTGATCCGGGTAGCTAGTCCCAGTTCCATCTCCGCCTTGGCCTTCCTGACCGCTCCCCTGCAGCCCCGAGCAACCGAGGTATACTCCTCCCTGGTGATGGCCCCTCCCTTCTTTGGGTGTACGCCCCGCTTTTAGCTAGGAGTGTCTCTATCCTCATAATAAAATAAATTCTGAATATCTATATGTCTTGATGTTTGCTTTTAGTTTTATTATCATATGATGGGTGTGTGATGGAGGATTTGGGGTTTGCAGAAGGAGGGTGGGAAGGGGTGTGGGAGGATGTGGGATGATGTGTGGGTGGGTGTGGGGGTCTGCTCAGGATGGGCAAGTCCCCTGCCCCCGCATAGGGCGCAGCCCCCCCCACAGCACAGTGACTGCCCCCAACCCCAGCTTGGCCACAGTCCCCCTGCAGGGTCCCAGCTCCCCCTTGCAATCCCAGCCCCCCCACATGGCCACATCCCTCCCACCCGCAGGCCCCACAACCCACCCCCACAACAGCAGTGGCTGTGGGGCGCTCAGGGCCCACTGCTGCCAGCCCCCCTGTGGCACAGCGCAGCCCCAGTTGCCAGAGAGCCGATGTTGTCTGTGCCACTTGTCATGGGACTGTCCCAGCTTGCCGTGGTGCCATATGGGGCCGTGTACCTTTCTGCAGCCCCAGGGCCACTTGCACTGTCACCCGGGTGCTGGCACTGCTCACGGAGACCATGCATCATGCTGGGCCAGGGGACCCATGCCCCATGACCAGCCCCCCCCCTCCCCCAGCCCCTACTTACCCGACAGCACCTGGGTCCTGATCTTTGCCGTGCTTCTGCTTGTGCCAGCACACTAAGGGTGCATGCCCAACGTGCTGGGACAGCAGAAGCACACAGAGACACTCTGGCTAGAAACCAGAGCGTCTCTGTTGGGGACCGTTTCCTGGTTACCCAGGGTATTTTTTGATAAATACTGAGCCCGTGCTGCAAATATGCAGTGCAAGGAATGTTTTTGCATTCACAAGGTGCCTGCAACAGGCACATGTGTGCTCTTCTAGATGTGCCCTCAAAGTCTCTTTCACATTGGGAAAATCTAGTCCTGTATGAATTTGGGGGATAAGTCTCCCCATCTACAATACATTACCACCTCCATCAAAATTAAATTCTGGATCATTTAATTCTTAACATGTACTGCTGTAAGATTATTAAAAAGAATCCATGCCAATTTGTGTTATCTTGTAGGCCTTGAGGCAAGTAACCAAACCAAGTCCTAAAACTAAGGAATTGTGTGCAAGAATTTTCAGTTTCCATTTTATTATGGTACATATCTTATAGTGTGCTATTAAACTGGACAATAATTAACACTAAAAAAAAAACCCCATTGTGTTTGAGTAATGTTTGAACTTTCAAACATAGCACTGAATTTCCCAACTTCTGCATGCCTGATTTCTTAATGTTAATATTGCACTAATAGTAGCTTTGAGTGTGGAATTTTGACGTGCAGTAAGAAAATAATGTTATCTTGTAAACACCTGGGCTTTTAGTAGAAAAAGATAATTTATGAAGCAAACCTTCTTTAAAAGTCCTATAATTTGGTATATTTATTGTTTTCAATTCCATCACCCAATGCACTGTAAGGAGTAAGAATCAACTAGTAAACAAATAAATAAAGATTTTAGTATTTTTCAAACAAAAATAAATGAATTTTATTTACAACACACTTCTTTTTATGAATTCTTGATTAGATATTGGCGTTTTGTTTGTTTTCAAATTTGCTGAGCTTGGTTTGGGTTTGTATTACAGAATTGTACATTTAAGTAAACATACTATCTCACAAGATGATCAGTCCATTTTTAATAATTAAGAATTACTACAAGGTGTTTCAAATAATTTACCAGATTAAATTAATTTTGTCAACATAATCTAACCATTAACATTTTCTTTAGTTGGAGACTGACTGCAATATTGGCTTTTGCTAAGTAGTATGCATGTTACTTTGCATGCATTACTCATGTTGAAGTTGATAAACTAGAGGTACAGCCTGTAATGAAAGAGGTGCACATAATTGTAAAGATGAGGAGACAAGAATCCTGTTCCTCTTTAGTACATGACTGCTCACTGTAGAAGGCCCATCCAGGTCATGTTATCACAATAGACCAATATGATACTTTTATTCCAAATTCTTAAATTGCTTCAGCTTTCCTTAAAAATAATCATCTAGAAACACTTTTCAGGAAGTGATTAAAATCTTAATCCATTCTATTATCTGGATATGAAAGAGGATTCATGACTTGAAAAAATTGGTTTGTTTAAAATCTTAACCCTGAGCATGCGCACAAGAAGACTGTGCATCTTCCTTATGCTTGTAAACCATTTTGGGTACTATTGAAAATAAATAAGAAGCAATAGAAAAGTTCTGAAGGAGTTGCTTAATTTACTAAGACTCCTCCTTCATCTTGCTTCAGGAAAATTATTAGTAGCCCTCTTTTCTTTACCCCCTCCTTTTCCAAATTAAGATGGAATAGAATAACCACTCTGAAACTCAAACTATCCTTGGGAGAAAGGACTGTCACCTGAGTCCTTACTGCTGAATCTCATCCAATTCTGTCCACCCTGCTCCTCCAGGCTCTATAAAAAGTATCTGACTAGGACTGAGTTCTTGCTCTTTGGAGTTCCAGTTAGTGGCCTTTTCCCACAATCAAGAATTTTACATCAGTACTTTCTTAATCATGGGGAGTTTTCTGCATAACATCAAAACTCCATTAATACATTGAAGTCCCATAGTGCATGACTAATTCCTGTTCTCTAGTTCACCAATCCCTGTTCTCATGCCTGGCTATGGATACATGTGAGTATTGTCACCAAAAAGCCCTGAAATGCATTAAAGGATCAGCTTAGATGCAACTAAATGGATCCAAGTTGGGTATTTTAAAGTTGCCATAGCATAGAGGTAGAAGATGGCACTAAATAGTTTAAAAGCTCCAGAAATTCAGTACATATTCCACTTATAAATTTTTGTATAATTAAAAAAAGAATCAAAACTTGCTAGTCCAAGGTACGGTCCAACTTAATAGGCTGGAGGATGAAGTTATGAACAACTAATAAGAGGTTGTGGTTCTGGAACTAAAAATGGGCATCTTTGGAAGAGAATTGACAGTGCACAAAGAGATCTGATAAGCAAAAATCTTCCATGGATGTAGGACTATATGTTTTGGAATGTGATCTGACCTGACTTGAAGTTTTAGGGAAAGGAAAACTAGTAAACTCATTACAGTTTAGAAGGAAGAGGAGTATTTTCCTGCTAAATATAAATTGTAACATTTTAACTCTATTTTCCTGTTTAACAACCATGCTAAATCAACCAAAGTATCATTTATAGATTATTTCAAAAATAAAAAAAAATTATGCTACTCCCTATCTTTAGTATTGCTTCTTCCACCATAATGCAGTGAAGACTTTTTGACTGTGCAGTTTCCTCAAACTCAGATATGAACTTCTACCAAGTAAGATTTTGCCAGGAGAGGTACATTCACAGTTACCCATATCCAAATCTCAAAAAAACCCAAACAAAAATGAAATTATTCATCTCCTTTCATCTTAATAATTAAATATGCAAGAAGCAGCAAATTGAGCCTATAAAATGATCATCCTATCAGTCACTTAGAATGATCCGATGTACTGCTGACCAGATCAGGCATCAGTGAAGCAAAATATTAACAAAAAAGGAAGCATTTTACATCTGGTTTGGTCAAATACCTGGCATAAGATTAATAAATAAAAAGGGTGATTCCTGCTAAAATATCAGAGTTTAAATTGATTGTCTGAATGCCCCATGAAAGACCAGAAGGAAGAAATGGACATTCTTCTTCCCCAGTCGTGTTAAATTATAATAGAAAATAGTGGAATGTCATGGGGTTCTCTACACCCTGTAATTGGGTAGAGAAGCCACATAAGAGGATAAGGAGGGTTACTACGTACACTACTATGAAAAAGTGCTGGGAGAGGATTGGATACCTAGTTTGGAGAAACACTCAGCTAACATCACCAGTAATGTGTCATCCACCCTTATGTAACAGTGTTCATCCAAAGATCTCATAGCGTTTTATAAAGGTTGGTCGGCAAGCATTACCAGAGTTATGAATGAGGGGTCTTTCACCTTCCTTATTTAAACAAGCTGTTTTAAAATAAAGTTAAAAAAAAAAAGAGGCGGGAGTACTACATACACATACTATAGTACTCTTCTTAATCTAACTGAACCCCCATAATATTATAGTCCAATTCATACCATCATCCCAAAATAATAATTTACACAAGCTACAGTGAAGTATATAATATATTTTACAAGATAATGTTCAGGTATTTTATAAACATTTTTTAGTTATCACTAAGGGTTTGTAAAGTAAAAAGTATTATACTTATCTCGTAGATAGGTAAACAAAAACACAAAAAGGTGAAGCGACTTTCCCACAAATAAATAAAGTCAAGAGCAAAACCAAAACCAGAACTAAGAAATATAGACTCAAGAGTATCCTGCTCTTAAGATTATAGGCCTGATTCCTATTAACATTTTAGGCAACCAAAGTAGACTCACATGTCCATGGGTGGATCAAGGATTTGGAAAAGATGCTACTCATGCTGCTCCTTAGGGTATGGGAGTGAGGTGGGCTTGAAAATGGACACAAGAGGAGGGGAGCTAAGTAAGAAGCAGGGGCAGAGAACAGACATCTCCTACCACTGCTGCTGCTATCCTAAGTGGAGCCTGGCACTCATATGCACACTACCCACAGTCTGCAGCTGAAGCAGGGCAGAAGCAGCTTGGGAGTGGTGGATGGGTCCCTTTCCTTGCCACTGCTCTCTGTCCAGCCTCACTGGATGTCCTCTGCTGGCCCACGAGCTCCAGCTGCAGGAACTAGCTTCATTGGGTGCTGGGCTCAGCAGAGAATAGCAAAAGCAGCAGCAGCCAGGTTCCCTCTTTCTGCCCTCTACTCCTTGCTGACCCCCATAATTCCCACTGGTAGGAAGCAGAGGCAGAAGGAGGGAAAGTGCCTACTATCATTGCTGGCCCAGCTGAGCCTGACACCTGGCCCAATTCCTCTCCATAGCCCCCATCTGTAGTGGGGCAGGTGCTGCCCTGAGCGTCCCTCAGCCACCTGGTCAGTTGGAGACCGTAACAATGGATGGTGGGGACATTTCAGCCTGGCCCGCTCAGGTGTCCCCACTAGCCCGTGGACTCTAGAAGTGCTTCTAGGGGTAGACCTTAATGATGGGTCTCAACTGACACAGCTTGAGCTCCTAACACCCCAGCTGCTGCTGCTGCAGCATTGGGTGAGAGTTTGGGCTCTTCCTTTGCAACTGGGGTATTGGGATCAGATCTCCGTACCCTGCTTAGAGAACCACTTTCCTTAGTGGGGGCCCACCAGACTGGGGCCCCCTCCAATTCAGCTCCCTGAGCTCATGCACCACTTCCTCGTCACCCCTAGCATGTCAGCAACAGCAGCTGGAGTGCAGGGAACCCAAACAAGTGGGCAAAATTGTCCTTTCTTTGACCCTGGATGAAGCAGTTTTGCTACGCTTGTACTGTTACAGGCTCATGCATGGGTAACAATTCCCTCTCCCCTTTTGAAACAGCTATAAATGGACACATTTTCCATATCCTCAATCTGATGGGGAAGATGACAGTGTGGTATAAAAATAGGTATACATTAACAGATTTTTCAGGGTCTTAAATAGGATGGAATATATCACACTTAGGTGCCTGAGCTAACTCAGATGCCTAATAGGCAGGACAGAATCTAGCACTATTTTTACACTGCTTCTCCAAAACATTTATTCTGTTAAACTCCTAGCCTGCAGGATTTCAAATTGACTAAACTGTCTTATTCCATCTGGGTATTTATACAGCCCTATGAATGCAGTATTTGAAGGCCTCACAAGAATTATTGGAATAACCACATTTCCTCACATACAACACTCACCTTTTCCCCCAAAAAATCAGTCTGTGATTCTGAGGATAACTAGAGACTAAACAAAAGCATACCTGTGTGTGATCTAAGCTTAAACAATGTAAAATGAAATACAAAAAAGACTGAATCAATAATTATTTGGAACCAAAAACTTCACAAATTAAGGCACTGCATTGTTATTAAAACAAAAAAGCTCACATTTTATATTTAAAATGTCCCAGAAAAATTTCAGAAGCTTGTAGCCAAAACATCTGCAACCCAAGCAGAACTGCTACCTAATGTAATGTCATGCACAAAAAAATATTTATTTTTGTTTTGGGGTTTTTTTAAGTCCACCTAGAAAAGCTGAAACTTGTGGTTTCTCCAGCCATTAATGGTAAGAATTGTTTTAAAAAGGGCTTGGTTACTAAACATTGGACTAAATTCAGATACTTCTCTCATTTATCCAGATGAAAAAACTGAAAAATTATAAATCTCTTTGTGGAGGCATACATAAATATATTTTTCAGCCTTTATTTACTCAAACATATATCAGGATAAGAAGCAGTGTCACATGATACATATATATATTTGCTTATATTCCTAGCCATGCAAAGTAAAGCCATAGACACAGCCTTAAATTTTGCATGTGCAAGTGTGGTAAATGTACAGATACACAAATGTACATATCCTGTCTTATAAAGCACAGTGAGTTTGAATAAATGTTGGGAGAACAATGGATGCATTAAAGCAGCGGTTCTCAAAATTCTTAGACTTGAGGTACTCTGTGAAAAATGAAAACTTTTATGTTTTCACTTACTTTTTGACTACAGAATAAAAGAGAAATTCTTCTATTGCAAAGAACTCAGAAATACCACGTCAGAATGTTTTTAACACTACAGATTCCCATTTAAAATCTCTAGGTTTTTATGAATCACGCTTGCACACCTAACAATACTAACATTGCATGGCACCCTATGGCACCACTAAAAGGATCTCAAGGCACTCAAGGGTGCCACACCATTAGAGTATAATGCAGATATCACTTTTAGATGCACACACACACACACACACACACACACACACACACTTCAATATATGTATTCAGTATACTGAAGAAAATTGGTAGAAAAGGGAAAACTATATGCTAGCAATTCTCTTTGTTGCAGTCTCCTCTTGTTCCATTCAACAACATAGGAATTATAGACAGATTGTGTCATGGTGACTTTAACAGGAAACAAAGAAGCAAGGAACTGTAATAATGCACTTCTCTTTTAAGTAGACCATAGTCACATCTTGTTCCTTAAGTTAAAGATTCTCCCAGGGCAAAAGAGAAAGGAAAGACGGAATAAGAATAAGAATAACTTATGTCCACACAGAAACAGCACATACCCAAGAAAGGGTTTTTTGGAATGTATTCTATACACCACAGGAGCGACGCATAAGGGGTGCACATGCACCCCCTGTGCATAGGGGTGCACCCCCTGCAAAAAGGTGCCGCCAACACTGTCAGCACTGCCACCCCACTGACAGCACTGCCAACAGTGTCTGTGGGCGGTCCCTGATCACCTGTGGCTGCCACTGCTGCTGCCGGTGGCACCTGTGGGTGGTCGCTGACCTGTGGTCGGTGCTTGCCACTCCCAACAGTGCCAGCGGCATCTGCGGGAGCTCCCTGCTCACCACTGCCGGGCTCCTGCTGCTGCCAGCACAGCCATGCCCCCCCAGCCGCCAGGGGCACACGCCATTCATGATACACCATGCTTAGAAAAAGCTGCAGAGAAAATGGACGTGTGAGGTCAGTTCACCTCACACAAATAATCCACAATAAGGAAAACAACTTTAAAAGGGTCTGAATGCCAGTAAGTCTGCTCAAAAACACGAAAGATGGTCATGATCTAGAACATGAAGTTTAGGCATTTCTGAGGACTGACATTATCTCCATTTGTAAAGAGAAGTTAGGGAAAATTTACTTAATGTAGGGATATAAAGCTGATGTCCCTACCTTCAACAGTACCCTAAATAGTTACTATGGTTGTTATAAAGAACTTGATAAGGGCTATTCCCAATCGTGAAATGAAGCACTAGTTGGCAGGTAGAATCAGGGATAGGCAAAAAGGCATCACTCTGGAATATACAACAAAGATGATCATACTAGGGGAGGGAGGATGAAGAGAGATCCTCTTTAAACTTTTTCTTCTGTAGATCTGATTCAATAGGGGCAAAACAAGAATAGGTCACCCCCCAATCTTTCTGCATGTCAGAATGTGTGGAGGACAAAATCTAAAGTACAACCCTTGGCATGATTAAGAGGAGAATCATATCGCTGTACAATGTGACAATGGGTTTTACTCCCAGGCAGATGAAGAAAAAATGGGGGGGGGAGGAAGAAAAAACGGGGGGGGGGGGGAAGCGGTAGTGAGTGTGCTTTGCGCCCACCCCAGCAGAAAAGTCTCTGGGGGAAGGGGCTAGGGGAGGGGAAAGGGCCATAGGGGTGGGAGTGGCTTGGACTGGGCAGGGATCGGGAGGCAGCGGAGTGGAGTGGAGCCCGGGCCAAGATTGGGATCAGGGCTGGGGCCAGGGCCTGCTGCACTCATGCAGCTGACCCTTCCCCTGCACACAGGGCTGCTGCCAGCTGCTGGTGCCCTCTGTGCCAGTGAATCCACTGCCCCCCAGCCCTGTGCTAGCCCCAGCCCCGACCCCACACTGCTGGGGGGGCCTGGAGCGAGCAGCTCAGTCCCATACCCCGCTGGGGGTGCCCGGAGTAAGAAGAGTCAGTGCCCACCCCACCGTGAGTCAGAAGAGCCCAGTGCAGCCCTAGCTTCAGCCCACAACAGCAATCTACCCTGCCCCACACAGATCCAAGGGCACATGCCTCCGCCATTCCTCCCGGGTTGCTCATGGCAGGAGCCGTACCCCCTCAAAGAGGACTCCGAGGCTCACCTCCCATGCCCTGCCAGCTGTGCAGCACCTGCCCCTCCCCTAGCCCTAGCCCCAGCCCCACTCCCTCCCCATCCCTGCTGCAGCCACTAGAAGCCCTCAGCCAGGCAGCTTTGTGGCCCTACCGCTACCCCACATTTGCGGGGGCTAAGGCCCATTAGCCTATGGTTTTACTGTAATATGTCTGTGAAAACTGTGTTTATGTTGTGTGCCTCAGTTTCCACTGGATAACTTATGTGGGGCAAGCTCCGAACAGGCCAAAGGAGCCAAGCAGACCCTGAGGAGGAAATGTCGAGTGATCGTCATAGGTGACTCCATCCTGAGAGGTACGGAGGGCCCCGTCTGTCGCCAGGACCCCTCGACATGCGAGGTCTACTTCCTCCCCGGAGCAAAGATTCAGAACGTGACAGGGATGATCCAGGCTGTGATCCAGCCCACCGATTACTACCCCATGGTCCTAATCCATGTGGGTACTAATGATGTGGCCAGGAGAAGCCCTGATCACCTGATGACGGACTACCATGCTCTGGGGGTTAGCTGAGGGAGATAGGAGCACAGGTGATATTCTCCTCTGTCCTACCAGTGAGCGGACGTGGAAGATGACATGAGACCTGCATGAGAGAGACCAACTGGCGGCTTTGGGAATGGTGTCTCGAGGCAGGCTTCGGCTTCCTAGACAATGACCCGCACATCACGACGAGAAACATGCTCAGGTGGGATGGGCTTCACCTTTCCCCCAAAGGTAAGCGTGTGTTCTCTTCTAGGTTGGCGGATCTCCTCCGGCAGGCTTTAAACTAAGCTTGTCGGGGGACGGGGAAGATGAGGGCGGAGGAAGCCTTGGACCACTAGACCAAGCGACACCCACAAGAACAGCCCAGTCTGGACCAACGATGAGCAGAGTGAATACCCAGGTAAGCAAATGGGATCCAGGCAGTACTGAGATTAGGGGGCCAGTGCACACATTTTCAGCAGGCCTCAAATGCCTCTACACAAATGCTCGCAGTATGGGGAACAAGCAGGAGGAACTTACCCTCCTGATAGCTGACACCAACCCAGACATAGTGGGGCTCACAGAAACGTGGTGGGACCCAATGCACAACTGGGTGGTGAATATCAAGGGCTATAGGCTGTACAGGAGGGACAGGACAGGGAGGAAAGGTGGGGGTGTGGCGCTCTACATCAAGGAGGAATACACATCCTCATCAAGTAGCACAAGGTCAGAGGAGGGGCACACTGAAGTGCTCTGGGTTAGAACACAAGGAAGTCGAGGGAAAAGGGACTTAATGGTGGGGGTCTACTACAGACCACCCAACCAAGGGGAAGAGCTAGACCAGGAATTCTTAAATCAGCTCACGGGGGTAGTTAGGTCAAAAGACGTGGTCATCATGGGTGACCTGAACTTTCCAGACATCTGCTGGGAAGAGCAGTCAGCGAGGTCTGACCATTCACGTAGGTTCCTAGTCGAGATACAGGACCTCCATCTAACCTAGGAGGTGCGCAGCCCCACCAGGGGAGATGCCTTGTTGGACCTGGTGCTGGCCACAGGCGATGACCTCGTGAGGGGGCTGCGGGTGCTCGACCACCTGGGCGACAGCGATCATCGCCTGCAGGAATTCACCATCCAGTGCAAGGTGGTAAAAGCCTGCAAGCAAGGCAGCAGCCCTGGACTTCATGAGGGCGGATTTCAATGAGGTAAGAAGAAAAGTTGGGGAAGTACTGAGGTCCTGGAGGGGAGTCGTGTGTCCAAGAAGAGTGGTCGTTCCTTAAGGAGACGAGCCTCCAAGCCCAAAGGGAGGTAATCCCAACAAGGATCAAAGGGGGCAAGAGGGCGCAAAAGCCTCCATGGCTCACCAAAAGCATACGGGAATGTCTCCTAGCTAAAAGAGAGGCGTACACCCAATGGAAGGGAGGGGCCATCACCAGGGAGGACTATGCCTTGGTTGCTCGCGGCTGAAGGGGGGTGGTCAGGAAGGCCAAGGCGGAGATGGAACTAAGACTAGCTACCCGGATCAAGGACAACAAGAAGTCCTTTTTTAAATACATAGGGGGCAAAAAGAAGGTACCAGGTAACGTGGGGCCTCTGCAAGACATGCTAGGAAATCTGGTTGTCGCACCAGATGACAAGGCTAACCTATTTAACAATTTCTTTGCCTCCATTTTCCTGAGCAAGGACCAGATCAGCCCGTCCACTGGGACCCCCTTAGGCCCCAAGGGAGGCGCACCCAGGCCTAGGGTCAGTGAGGATCTAGTCAGGGAACTTCTGGAGGGACTGGATGTATTTAAATCAGCTGGTCCTGATGATCTCCACCCCAGAGTGCTGAGGAAATTAGCAGAGGTCATTGCAGGACCCCTGGCATGGCTTTATGAGCACTTGTGGTGCTCTGGTGTGGTGCCAGAGAGCTGGAAAAGGGCCAATGTGGTTCCCATTTACAAAAAAGGGACGAAGGAGGACCCAGGAAACTATAGGCCAGTTAGTCTTACCTCGATCCTGGGTAAGCTTTTGAGAGAATTATCATAGCGCATGTCCATGAGGGGCCAGCAGGAGTGATTATGCTTAGGAGCAACCAACACGGGTTCATTAGAGGCAGGTCCTGTCAAACCAACCTGGTGGCCTTCTATGACCAGGTCACAAAATCCTTAGATGCAGAGGTAGCAGTGGACGTAGTCTTTCTGGACTTTAGGAAGGCCTTCTACACCGTCTCTCACCCCATTCTCATTAAAAAACTAGGAGACTGTGGTGTTGACACCTATATGGTCAAATGGGTCGCTAACTGGCTGGAAGGCCGCACCCAGAGAGTGGTGGTGGATGGGTCATTTTTGACCTGGAGGGATATGGGCAGTGGGGTCCCCCAGGGCTCGGTCCTCAGACCCGCACTGTTCAACATCTTCATCAGCGACTTGGACAAGGGGGTAAAAAGCACCCTGTTCAAATTTGCTGACAACACTAAGATGTGGGGAGAAGTGGGCATGCTAGAAGGGAGGAATAGGCTGCAATCGGACCTAGACAGGTTACA
>NW_005842503.1:324627-338428 GCF_000455745.1 Alligator sinensis
CCAGAGGAGGGCCACCCACATGATCAGGGGTCAGCAGGGCAGGCCCTACGAGGAGAGACTAAGGGACCTGAACCTGTTCAATCTCCACAAGAGAAGGCTGAGGGGGGGATCTAGTGGCCGTTTACAAACTAGTCAGAGGGTACCAGCAGGCATTGGGAGAGTCCCTGTTCCCCCGAGCACTACCATGAGTGACTAGAAATAACGGTCATAAGCTGGCAGAGAGTAGATTCAGACTACACATCAGGAGGCGCTACTTCACAGTCAGGGTGGCTAGGACTTGGAACCAACTTCCAAGCGAAGTGGTGCTGGCTCCTACCCTGGGGGTCTTTAAAAGGAGGTTAGACGAACACCTTGCTGGGGTCGTTTGACCCCAGTACTTTTTCCTGCCATGGCAGGGGGTCAGACTTGATGATCTGCTCAGGTCCCTTCCAACCCTACCAACTATGAAACTATGAAAAAATGGGTTAAAGAGGCAGTGAAGCAACAGTCAGCCTACACATCGGACAAGATAAAATGGACCTTTAACATCCACAGAGACTTGAATAGTTTTGTTAACAAATCAACAAAGATTAGCTGACCCACACCCAGGTGACTGGGGCCAAGCTAAATTTGTTGTGCAAAACAATGTAGAGTGGGGAAAGGCAGGGGTGCATCTTATAGACCAGTGGAATCAGAGACGCATACATTTTCCTGTGAATGCAAACAGATTTTGTTAGTTCTTTGAAGAGGAAATCTGGAGTCAGAGATGGGAAGAGGAGATTTGGAGATCCAGGGGCCTGGAGAGGGTAGAATGAGAAGAGCAGAGCAATTTTGGGGGAGTGCTCTAGATTGTGAAGGCTGGACTGGGACAGAGGTACTACTTAACCCTGTGGAGGGGGCAGCAAATCTTTGGCTGGGTAGACTTTGCCCCAGTAAAAGCCTTTATTAAACCAGATCTGTCTACTTCGCTGCTTAAAATTTCAGACTGCACTGGGTCTCCTGAATAACAGGTAAAGTACTCTCTCAGAGCAGAACTGGATACTAGTTTCCTTGAGTCAGGCAACAGAGAACCAAGGAATATGAAGGACCAAGAGCCCAAAGAGTGGGGAGCCTGGGTTTCCCCCACCCATTCACTCCAGAAGCCATGGCTAGGCTGACTTTGAGGGACACTCTCGGAAACCAGGCAAGGCCACAGTGGTCCCAAAGAAGCAGCCCTTGGAGGGCACTTTATGACATACAGCACTTGCTTAATCTCTCACAGAAGAGGCAAGTATTTTTCCATGCTTCTAAGCCAGGAAGGAAAAAGGAAGATTGAATAGGCCATATGCTGAAACATTAAAAAGGTGGTCTTCCACAGCAATGCCATAGTTACATGGCTGTTTTGGGAAGGCAGGTGCAGGGCTGGAATTATGTAGGTATTTGGCTTTTTCTTCTGCCCCTATCACATCCCCTTCATTAGAGTCCCACAATATAGATAAACATACAGAAAGAGGTAGGGGAGTTCAAATAAGCATGTTTCCAAGGAAGGAAAAGCAAATTAAGGCAGGCTTAGTTTGTGGGTTAAGCTTACAGTATGCAGCAGTGGGCTGTCTCATTTCTTCTCTTCCCAGAACTGTCTATCCACGTCTTTTTCAGAAGACTGGATATACAAAAATGACCTGCCTATGTATACACACATACCAATGAAAAACTTGTTTAAATATATACACAAATTACATGCTTTAGGATTGTTAGTTGTAGCTGTGTTGGTCTAAGGACATAGGCAGACAAGGTTCTTTGGGTAAATGTTATATCTTTTATTAGATCAACTAAATAGTTGGAAAAAAATTTTTTTGCAAGTTTTTGGGTACAAACACCCTTCTTCAGGCACAGGCACACTATCCCTGTGCCTGAAGAAGAGTATTTGTACCCAAAAGCTTGCAAAGAATAATTTTTCCAACTATGTAGTTGGTCTAATAAAAGATATCACATTTACCCAAAGAACCTTATCTATACAAATTACACACCTTTTTGGAGACCCACATTACTACAGTGATTCTAATCTAGTTTCAAATCTGAGTCCTTTTAGTCAATCACTATGCAGTTTATCATATTTAAACATCGCTGTTCAAGAAGTATGATAATGCAATAACAGACTGTAGATGAGGACTGGAGTAATAGAATTTATGATTAATTTATGCAATACCTGTCTTTATGACTGGTACATTCAAAGTACCAAGCAGATGAAAAATAGTGAATTCCAATATAGAGGGCTCATCTCTATCGGCTATGCACAGGGACAATATTAGCTCTGTAATAAATAATAATATTTGTAGTGATACAGTAATCATGTAGACTCACGTCTTTCTTTATCTTACAAATATTTTCAAATATTATATTTTATTTTCAGTGATTCCTAATAAAGGGATAATATAAAGAACAGAAATCTTATCCCTTTCTAGGTAAGGGGCCAGAATGCAAGGCCAGAGTTATAATCCACTGTGAAAATGGGGGGAGAGGGGAAGAGGAGTGCAATCAGATTTAGTCTGAAATTCAAATTATTCATTTTATGGATTAAATTCAACTAAAATAAATGTCGGTTCTCTCCCAATCTTCTTTCAATAAGAATCCCATGCCTATTCAATTCTAGCACACATCAGCACATGACAATTTAACTCAGTCAAAGAAATATTTTAACTGCAGCCTTTGCATCTTCCCAAGTCTGAGAGAATGTTTACACTATGATAACCTGAATAACCTGCAAATAGAAATAGCAGAAGTGTCAGTAGCCAGCAATTGTAACCTGATAAAAAAGGGAATCTTTGTCAAGAAGGCATGGGGAGGGGAGTGGCAAAACTTCTTGCAGTTTCCTATTTTCTCTCAATTTCCTACACCATCACTTATAACACGTCCATCTAAATGATAGGAATAATGCAGCAACCACTGGGAAGGACCTAATACATAAAAAAGCCACTACCATATTTTTTCATTTAAACATCTCTAGTACAGAATTATAGAAATGTGGGACCAGCAGAACCGAAAGAGGTCATCGACTTTGTCCAGCTGTCTAACCAGGTCTTAAAAACCTAAAATGATGTGGATTTGACATGCTTCCCGGGTCACCTGTATGCCCTTCCCCCACAGACTTTCTTGCTGGGGGAGGCACAGCACGCTCAGCCCCCCCAAATTTTTTAAAGGAGAAAAACGTGGGAGACTGGGTTTCCCCTTGCAGGTTGGCAGAGTACCAGCCTGTAGGGGGCTGCTTGGGGATGAGGGGGAGCAGGAGGAGGGCAATCAGGCAGGGGATGCCACATGCATGTGCACATGCACACATGCATATAACAGCCAGGCAGCATGGAGAGCAGCTCCTGCAGATCCCCGCAGGTAAATCTATGGGGAATGGGTGGGGAGAGGAGGCACATAGATGGCAAGTCAGGGGTGCAGGGCTGCAGCCTGGCTGGACTGACACAGGCAAGAGTTGCCTCTGGCCCAGTGGATGGGACCCAGCATGGGATGGCAGAGCGAGGTGGCAAGACTGATTTATGCCGCCACTACCAGGACCCCTGCACAAGCTGGGCCACCATCAGCATAAGGAGTAATGAACAGGTGGGAACGGAGGCGCTGCCCTCACCTCCTCCCACTGCCAGCTACTCCCCTCAGGCTGCAGCTCTATCCCCCCGCCATGGCCCAGCTGCTGCCACTGCTCCCAGCTGTTGAGTTGCTCTAACTTGCAGTGTGTAGTATTTTGGAGCGAAAATACTTGTGTTTTCTCTTTAACTATTTATTGGGTTGGAACTGGCCACTGATGTTTACAAATGGGTCCTGGTACCAAAAAAAAAAAAAAAAATCGCTGCTCTAGCTAACTGCCAGCAATACTCAAACTTGCTCCATAACTGCTTTGTAGACACACCCTGATACAGAACTACACAAGATTCTTCCCCAAAGGGAAGGGAACACTATCTCATCCAGTTGATAAGAATCAGAAAATGATTACTTACTTACATGCATAAATCACCACTAATATTATGTAGGATACAGTTATCTATAAAGGGAAATTTAAGTTTATGACAAGTCATGTGAATGACTACAAGCAATCAGGACTCAGTCTTACATCTTATTTGAAAGTGAAAGCTTCCAGGCGTGTAATCATAGTATGGATGCTAAGCTCTATTTATATACTGAATGAGAGAAAAGAGTGTCTCCATTAATATTACTGATGATCATAGCATCATAGGACTGGAAGGGTCTTCATCAAATCACCTGAACGTGTGCAGGGCAGGATCATCCCTGACTAAACCACCCCAGGCTACTGTCTATCTAAGCTCCTCTTGAAATTTTCCAGGAATGAAGATGCCACAGCTTCTCTAGGTAGCCTGTTCCAATGCCTGACCATCCTCAGTCAGCAAGTTCCTCCTAATTTTGAACCTAAATGTCCACCACTGCAAGTTTGAGGCCATTGTTCATTGTTCATAATCCTGTCCCCTACAGCAGGAGCAAACAACTTTTTGTGGGTGTGGGTCAGAATGACCCACCTCAGGCCAGAGGCATATGGATAGGTGGATACGAGGACCCTGCCACTTTTCTCCCCAGCTGAACCTGAAAAGCACTCACAGCTGACATTTGTTCCCATAGCAGAATGGGAAGAGCACCCACAGAAAACATCCCCCACCACTGAATGTTGTTGGAGCCCTACATCTGCAGGCCAGATCCAAATGTTCCAGGGGTTGGATCAAGCCCTGTTCTATTCCTTCAGTTCTCTATTCTGAAGCTTTCATATCTAATTACTGGCTTAATCTCAGTCTCCCTAGTTTCTTTTAAGTACATAATACCGCTTATTTTGTACGTAATGGCATTTACACTCATTAAAATGGTATCTGGGCATCTAACATAACTTCTAACCTTGCCCAAAGCATCTCAGGATTGAATGAAAACAAAAGTTCAGTGAAGAGTACAGCATATGCACTCAAGGGTTGAACGGGATGGGCCTAAGATCCCATCACCCTATTAAAAGTGTGCCACACTGAAGGCAGGTTTGAGACTACTACCCTGCACAATAGCATAGCATTAAGTCTTCCCTCTGGAAGAAATGATTTACCTCTAGAGCTCCTCACAAGCAAATGGGTTTTACTACTACTACTAGATGTGACAGGTCAGACTCCATCAAATAAATTATCATTGAGGAGACTACCTCATTTATGTTCCATAAGACCATCATTGCCACCCCATTCTTCAAATTACATCAGCTGAATGCCATGCTGTCATAGGTGTATTCAGCATCCTTTGTTCTTGAAAAGTACAGCTCAGTCCAGGTGTGTAAGCCAAGTAGTAACACCTCTTTCTGAATACAGTTATATGAAAGTGTTCAGTTTCTATCAAGAAACAAATAATAAAATTATCCCAAATGCTTGACCACTTTGCAACACACCCAGGCACCAACTCAGCCACCCAAAAGACAAGAAAGACTAAGCCAGCCTGTAGGCTCTACAGAGACAAGGTCTCATTGGGCAAGTGCTGTCCTAGGGCACCACCAAAGGGCAATACTAAAGGGTGCCCTTTGGTGTTGTCCTTCTATCAGTGACTGAGGCAGGGATGGAGTGTCTTCTTTTTTAACTATCTTGTTAGGGTTCTTTGGAATTTAGTGTTGTGTTTGCTGGGGGAAGGGGTGATAGCCACAGCCCCTTTGTAGGAGAGAGAATACAGACTTGAAGGAAACATTGAAGGAAAGTGGGATTATTTCCCTTGGGGTTGAGTCAGGACAGTGGGAATAGGGAAGAGATTGGGAAGTATTGGGAAAAAGTTTCTTGTAACTAGAGTTCAGTGGTGGTTAGAAGGCATGGTTGGGATTGGTGGGAGGGTTTGCTTGTTGAGGGTTTTAGTAGGGAGGTGGTGGCTGTAGGGAGGGGAGAGTTGGTGTTCCTATCTGGGGGTTGTTTGTTTATTGTAAGCCACTCTAAGTGTTTTAGATATGGTGGGATCTATATATGAAAAATAAAATAAATTATAAAATAATTCTTCTAAGTTGAAGTTCTTCAGTATTCTGGGCAAGAAAATCGGTGACCAAGGCCTGAAGACACTACATTTCACTATAATTCAGCAGTAAATTACAAAACCAGTTCCATTAAGTAAAGCTGGTTTAGCGTTTAGAATTTTTGAACAAGCTTGAAAACTTCCTTGCTACAAAAAGGTTTTCTTAAGATC
This sequence comes from Alligator sinensis, assembly GCF_000455745.1. Lineage (NCBI taxonomy): Eukaryota > Metazoa > Chordata > Crocodylia > Alligatoridae > Alligator > Alligator sinensis. Next base: position 330,784 of record NW_005842503.1, read on the forward strand.
AAGCCAATTCTGTCCACAGCCATCAAATCATTATGAGCAGTAATAGGCCATAGATTTTCAGAACAGTTTGAAATGTAATTGCTTGGTATATTAACCTGAATCATCTTTCCTAAAAACATGTGGCAAAGTAGAGCCCATATAATTGAACTTTAGTGACAACTGTATCATTTAGTAAGTTCAAGGCTATTTTCAGGAGGAGAAAAGACTAGACATTTTACTTTTAAATAAAGAAGTAGATGCTAATTAAACATGTTTTTACTTCTCTGAAATCAAGGATATTTTGGCCAAATTGGCTTTTAATTGCAACCATTTCAGATTAAGTGAGTGGCTTTGTTCCCAATGTTCAAATGATACTAGTAGCTTCTGAGAAAAACTCTCTTTCAGACAGGTTATTAATGGCTGACAGGATTATGATGTAAAGAGCTACAGTCTTCCTGTTGAGAACTCTTGAGCGGACACTCCCACAATAGTCCATCTGGGGAACTAAGTTCTTTATAGTTTTTATTTCCCTCATGGCCAGGCCTGTAAGGTGCAGAGCTTAAACATTTGCATTCAGGAAAACCAAGCTTAGGTGTGCAGCAGATGTCTTTAGAGGGAAACTAAAAGAAACTCGTGTTTTCTGGCGGAGGAACTGAAAAAGAAAATTGCAGAACTGTTTTACTACTGATATGGTAGACCAAATAAATAAAATGAAGCTCTTAAAACTGAATAGCTAATGGTGCTCTTTCACCTCATACAACACATATTGTTATGGACAAATGAGAAAAGTGCTACAGACATGCAAGAATAATCCAGCAGGCTGGATCAACAATTGTAGTAAGTTCAGCTGGAAAGGGATCTCTGCATCTTAAACTATAGATCCACTAATTTTTCTCAAAAAACTAACCTCAGTAATTGAAAAGGTATAGGGGAATATAAAAATGAATTCTATTTCACACCCAGTGCAGTAGCATTAATTATTGTGAGGTGTTTATCATCTTCTCAACAGGAAGGATTCTTTTCTGTTCATACTTGAAATATGGTATTTCTAGCTCTAAATATTTTTACAAAGCAATTATGGGTAATATTACTTTAATCTTTATCCAGAAGAATAAAAATTAATTGAAATCTCTTCAGTTAAGTGTGTGGCTTTGTTCCCAATGCTCAAATGTACTATGACCTTCTAAGAAAGGTTTTCTATCATACAGATTACACTGAAGTCTCAGAAAAGATTCCTCCACACATTTCTGAGCTACTGCTTAATGCAGTACTGCTGCTCAAGTAGAGGAGGAAGCAATGGACACTGAATTTAAGCAAATAACAGCCTTCTTTAAAGTTATGAAGGATTAGCTGGGCAAGAATAAGAAATATAGTACTTTCTCATCTCTGATGCCAAAAAGCACTAAACATTAATTTTACATGAAAGAAAAAAATTAGGATAATACACACTTGGATCAAAGTCTTCTAAACCATGATGGATATACTAGTAAGAATTAGAAAGATTTCTGTAAAAAGATATGAAGAAACTTTCAAAGCCAAACTCTCATTAGCTTGGCCAACAGACCCAAAAGTTGCATAACTAATTTCCTATATAAAAACTAGATATGATTATCTATGTGGTTCCATGTTTGAATTTCAGCTGCAGTTATATGGAATATGCACATGCAGAGTATCGGATACCAAATGAGGAAATCTACTACTTATTTAAAGTTGCAAATTCTTTCTTATATCCAGTTTTAACGGTCTGTTGCAGACATTTTCTAATGACCTGTGGTTATTAATGAAACATAAAATACAGAGATTTTGCATTGCACGTGAGTTGAACTGCATGTGGTATGCCAAAGACACTTCCAAATTACAGAAACTACTAACAATTCATGGGAAATTATTAAGAAAAACCATCAGCTATTCAACTATTCAGGCCTATTAGTACATATTTCACTGATTTTTCTTTTGCAACCCTACAACATAGTTTTAACACAGACAAAATTCAAAATTTCAAAGAAAATCACTCACCTAAGTAGTAACACCAGTGTGACTTTTAGAACTCTGGTTGATTAAAAGAAGGTTGTCTTCATATAAGATACATTCATGAATAATGTGTATGAAAGAAGTATGTGTACATTACACACATTCCCCATTGCTTAGGTGTTGTTGTGTTGCTGTTATTTTAATATTTCATAGATTTCATAGACATTAGGGGCTGGAAGGGACCTCGGGAGATCATCAGGTCCAGCCCTCCCACCCGTCATAGGCGGGAAGTCAGCTGGGACCAAGTGACCCCAGCAAGAAATATATCCTTGTACAAGCCTAAGGATAGTGCCCAAATATAGTGCCCAAATCCTTCTGCATTTCATTGGGAAAGCAACCATTTCACTCTAAGAATCATTTTCAAAAGAAAGTCTGCAACGCAAAGGGAACATGCTGCACTGTTGGAAAACTGTTAGATGCATAGATGCTAAGGTTGGAAGGGACCTCAACAGATGATCAAGTCCGACCCCCTGCCTAGGCAGGAAAGAGGGATGGGGTCAGATGACCCCAGCCAGATGCCTATCCAGACCCAGCCAGATACCTATCTAGCCTTCTCTTAAAGACCCCCTAAAGTAGGGGAGCGCACCACCTCCCTTGGAAGTCCATTCCAAATTCTGGCCACCCTCACCGTGAAGAAGCTTTTCCTGATATCTAGCCTAAATCTGCTCTCTGTCAGCTTGTGACCATTGTTCCTTGTTACCCCAAGAGGCACCCTGGTGAACAGGGCAGCTCCAATCCCTTGCTGCGCCCCCTAATGAATTTGTAGGCAGCCACAAGAGCACCTCTCAGCCTTCTCTTGAGGAGGCTGAAGAGGTCCAGGTCCCTCAGTCTGTCCTCGTAGGGCCTGTCCTGTAAACCCCAAACCATACAAGTGGCCCTCCTCTGGACCCTCTTGAGTCTATCAACATCCTTCTTGAAGTACAGTGCCCAAAACTGGATGCAGTACTCCAACTGTGGTCTGACCAATGCTGCATAGAGGAGAAGTATCACCTCCTTAGATATATCTGTCATGTATCTGCTTAGATACTTTTGTAAACTGCAATTTAAAAAGGACATTTTCCTAAATTTCATATTTCCATATTTTCTAAAAGCTTCTTTAAAATTTATTTTAATGTAATAATATTTGAACTCCAGTGATCATGCCGGCAAAAACTAGAAAGCAACTTATTATGCATGTTTCATATCAACATAGCATAAAAAAAATCATGACCTGTTTTGATTACTGCCAGTTTAAATTACCATATGGATAAAGCACCAGCACTTGCATTTAGTGGATGTGACAAAAAATGCAGAATAGTTTACATCCAGTGATAGAACTCATTGATTGGAACATGTATCATGAAAAAAACCATGAGTCAGTCATTTATCTTGCTTTGCTACTTTGTCATACTGTTTACTTTAAAATCAGTGGTCATTTCCAAAGAAGACACTCTCTCAATATCAAAAATACTGATTGTGTAAAAACTTAGCCATTTATGTTGAGTTATAAATTTATTCTCTGTCCTTTCCCAGATATACATTCATCCCTCTACTGAAGCAGGACAACTAGAATTGATAACCTAATATTAACTTGATTTTTAAAAGCAGCAGTAAAAATTATTCTTGGATATTTTGATTAATATTTCAATTTATGCCAAAGCTAATCTGGATCTTTAAATAATGCTGGGCTTAGGCTTCCCAATCTATGATATCAAACTGATGCTAAGTACAGGCTAATAATACTTGTCTATAGTTTTATTGCTAAATCTTTACAGAGTTATACAGGGTCTTCATAAAGTCCTTGTGCACTTTTAAACTTTAATAACTTAGGTTATAGGTATGATAGAAACAATCTGTAAATTGCACTTAAAAACAAATTTATTAAAGTTTTAGGACAACTAGAGTACACAGTGCTAAACTTCAACATCACCACCACCCATCATGATACAGTGCTCAATCCGATCTTCCAACTCCTTGAAAATGTTTCCAAGTTGCTCTTGAGTTACTGCACTAATTGCACTGGTGATCCTAGCCCTAAGTTCCACCAAAGAACATGGTTTTGACAAGTAAACTACACTTTTAACATATCCCCATAAAAAGAAATCCAACAGCGACAGGTCAGGTGAACGAAATGGCCAAGCAATTGGTCCACCTTGGTCTATCCACTTCTCTGGGAAAATGTTATTTAGGAACTATCGTACATTCAGAGCATAGTGGCATGGAGCTCCATCTTACTTAAGAATACATTTGTTATTACTTATGAAGTCTAGCATTGTGTACTCTAGTTGCCCTAAAACTTTAATAAATTCACTTTTAAATGCTGTTTACAGATTGTTTCTGTCATACCTACAACCTGCGTTATTAAAGTTTAAAAGTGCACAAAGACTTTATGAAGACCCTGTACTAACAGTTGTTTAATTTTCAAGATGGGTGCAACAAGCTCATAGGACTGATAAATGGATGAGTCAGATCTGGTTTCCAGAGAAATCTGAAAAACAATGCAGTCCCAACTTCCCATCAGTATAAAAAGTGAGAACAAATAGATGCACATAGCAAATTCAAGAAATTCAGTACGTATCATCACCAGAATTCTAAGCATCCAACATGAGAGGAAGTGAGCTGGATTTTTTATTCTTTATTTATATTTTTCCGCCAAAGAAAAATGACTCCTTAGAGTTGATGGCACAGCTCTTCAGGGCAGGGAATGTTCTTTCCTCAGTAACAAGCAGGACAGACTCTGACCATAAGTGGGGACTCTGAGTTGTAACATCATATACATAATAACACACAAACAGAATCTACTGATAGTGAACCAGAGTTCAAGGTACTACAGTGAGGATGAAGCATGCTTCTCATGTTGTAAATAGCTGCTCCTCAAAATGAATATGAGGCAAAATGCAATAAAAAACCCCACACCACGAAGGTAACCAGGTGGCTGGTCCAGTCTCCTCCATAAAATGAGGAAACTGTGATTTTCCATTGCAGCAAAAATGCACATTTGCCAGCCAGGGAAGTATTACTCATTTTAGAATGTTTTAAATAGGAAGAAGCTATTTGGGTATGAATAGGGACCTATTTAAATCATGATTTTGTAGATTTAGTGAAATCAGGCAATGTCTGCAAAATCTGCAGGGAAAAAAACACTTACTAAAAATGAATTGCTAGCTCCCCAGTGAGAGGCAGCACTCCTCATAGCCACTGAGACCTGACCATTAGGGATGTATGAAACACCACCATTTCATTTCGATGTCCATTTTGCCGTTTCAAAGGGACAGTGTTTCGTTTCGTCATTTCATTTCATTTCAAATCACTGTACCATTTTGTTTTGGCAAACTGTTTCACTGTTTTGCCCATAGGCTATAATGGGGAAATCAGGAAGATGCCGAAAACTTCGTCATTTCTTGCCTGATTTGGATGAAAATTGCAGAGATGGTAGCACCTTCTGAGGGCATGAAGCCTGCTAAGTGTCAAGGAGATAGGTGCAGAGGTTTCTCGGAAACTGCACCTCAAACTACAAAAAGAAAAACTTGTGACACTTGCCAGCAGTGGCAGCCTCCTGTCATCCAGTGCGGTGGCAGGTGGGGAGAGCCAGGGCTGCACTTGGCCTCCCACTGCTGGGCTGAGCTCCATGGGACTATGGAGCCGCTCGGAGCACAGCCTTGGCTCTCCCCTGCCTCCCACCACTGAGCTGTTTCAAAGCTCTAAACATTTCAAAACGTTTTGAGTGCCTTCATTTAGTTCTGAAGCTGTTTTGAAGCTTTTTGTTTTGTTTTGATTTTGCTGTTTTGAGCTCAAAACATGCTGAAACAGTTTTGAAACAAAACACTTGGTAAAATTTCACACAGCCCTACTCACCATGCAGCCTGACAGAGGGAAAGGGGGCAGAGGGGCTCCTGGTACAAAAGAGAGCAGGCAAAGTAGTTGCTGCCCGCACAACTGTGCTGCTGATTGGCTGAAGGCTGCCTGTCGTGTGACCTACTCCTCTCCACCAAACAGCAGTGAGGGGCAGGGTCACATGACAGACAGCCCTCTTAGCCAATCAGTGGCAAGGGGTAGAGCCACATGACTGACAGCCCCTCTCAACTAATCAGTGGGGGAGCAGGGCCACTGGGGCTTCTTGGCTAATCACAGGCAGGGGCTTATCATGACCCCTGCCACAATAAGCCTGTGAAAGTGGCATCCAGCTCCACAATCTGCCAGTAAAATTCTCCACCCACCTCCTCAATTTGGGCAGACCCCTGGGTATGAAGTAAAAATGACAACTGTTTTGCCTCATATTGTTGAGGCAACAAAATCTTAGCTTAGTATCAAACTAGACAATGGCTGGCAATGGTTGCATCTACATTTTTATTAATGCATCACAGTTATTGCACATTAAGTGCAAATCAGTTAAATCAATGTGCAGTAACTCACGCCACTGTGCCGTAATGCCAGCACACGGGTTTTCAGTATTGCTTGCTGTGCAATAGCCTACTGCACAGTAGCATATTAGCATGGTTTTTGCTCAGCACACTACTGCGAAATGTTATTAGGCTACTGTGCAGTTAGCATCTTATATAGATGAGCCCAATACTATTTATTCTATCACAGAGATTGGGGGGTGGCCAACTTATGGCATGTGCCACAAGTGACATGGGCAACCTCTGTCTGGCATGTGCCTGATTGAAGAGGGGAAAGGTTGTACAGTGGATAACAGCACAGAGTAGAAAGCAGAAAGGAGAGGAGCAGATTAGGTAGGGAAGGGGATAAGAGTTGTTCTGAGGAGCTAGGGACAGATGTTACACATAAACCGATATAAGTGATCAGAAACTGGTTTAAACCTGTAACAGAACAGAAGTTCAGTGTATTTAAACTGCTTTCAAAATGGCTGAAACTGGTTTAAGATAAGCCTGATTGGAGGTAGTATCCTAAATGTTTTAAGTCAAACCAGTTTATGGAACTTCTGTCCCAGATCTCCTCCCGGTTCAAGTTAACTCACAGTCCCCCACCATCTCATAATGATTTGCAGCCCTGGGCTGGCCTATCCACTTCAGCAAGCAGGGTCTGCTCCACCCTCTGCTCCCTAGACAGAGCACCATATCACTCCTTCAGGTGGCTGAGGAGGAGGAGGAGGCAGTCCAGCACCAGACCCCAGCCGGGTGCTGCCAGAAGTGGGGAGAGGGAAAGGAGGGAACCCAACCCCCAGCCAGGCCTGGGGAGGGGAGGGGGAGTCTGCAGTGAGGGCTTAACTTTGCACCCCAGAGCTGGGAGCCACACTCCCTTCTCATTCTCTAGGCTGGCTGGGAGGAAGATAAAACCCTGCACCCAGGCTTGGCTCTGCTCCCAGAGCCTGCAGCTGGAAGCCATGCCCCATTCTTAGCCTCCAGGCTAGCTGAGGGCAGCAGGTGGGGGAAAGCCCGCACCAGGGCTTGGCTCTGCCCCTAGAGCTGGGGCCCAAGCCCCCTTCTTAGCCTCCAGGCTGGCTGTGGGGAGGGGAGAGGCAGGGGAAGGAGATGCCTATACACAGAGCTGGGATCCAGAAGCCATGCCCCCTTCTAAGCCCCCCAGCTGGCTGAAAGGAGATAGAGATTGGCTCCATCCCTCAGAGTTGGGAGCAGGGCTGGAGTCCCCTAGTCATGTCTCCTTCTCAGCCTGTAGGATAGCTGAGAGGGGGACG